>NC_143563.1:92092338-92395322 GCF_054136105.1 Typopeltis vanoorti | reverse complement strand
CTGTTCCAGTTTAACTACTAGTTTGTCATGTGGCAATCTATCAAAAGCCTTTGCAAAAATCTATATATGCTACTGTATATGCATCCCCCACCCCTTGTCCAATGTATTTGCCACCGTGTTATAATAAGTAAGCAGATTGCTAAAACATGATCTTCCTTTAGCAAACCTATGCTAAAGAGGAAACAGTGTGTTATGTCATTGCTTTCGCTATATCTTCCTATTCTATCTTTCAATCGCTATTTTTACTTCTTCAGATATCGGGCCATATCTAGGATTGTTTCCTCTTCGGATACTGGCAAATTTATATTATGCTGCGCCAGCCAGTATCCTATAACAGAAAAGATCCTGCTCAGGGAGACAATACTAGATTCTGAGGCGTTCTTACACAATGTTTTTTTAACACGGCCGTATAGATTCAGACTGCAGTCGTGACCTAAATCTATGATTATATACACTTTCTAATTCCTTCCCACCAAAAGAGGTTCTAATTTTATAAGTGATAGATCGGAATCTTAGTCAGGCATGACTCAGGTTTAGGTAAAAAAAACACGTTTATTGGAATATCAAAGCAAAATACACTAAAAAAAATTCATACATTCAATTTTTGTTTCAATGTTAAATAAGGAAGCTCCAGTTAAGAGATTAACATACTCTAAATTAAATCAAAGGTTATAAAGCATGTAAACACAGTAACTGGAAAATGGAATAGATTGCAAAAAGTATGTTAAGCTAAAATTCCCTTCTGCAAGCTATTCATAAGATGACATGACAAATGTTCTAACGTTATTCTGTTGCTATAAATCTACAATCCTTATCGCATTATGTTAATTCAATCATATACAACACAATAGACTCCTTCCAAACAATCCTTCTTATTCAAAAAAAAAAAAAAGGTATAACTATCTAATTAGGGTCTGTCCACAAAGTTCTCTAGAATAATGTTCACAAATTACATTCACAAATAATTTTCTCTCTTCTATGGAATTCTAAACACAAAATAGAGTAATTCTACTTTACTTAATATTTTCCCAATGTCTTTCGACACCGTGTGTACGTCTGGTTACCTCTTGTTTATTGACTGTCCTTACAGCAACGTGGGGACTATGCTATCTTCATAATTACTGCCGATCATGGACTCGATTTTTGCGTCTCAGGAAACATCTCTATTCCTCTCGATGGGAGGACTTCTCTGCAAGGGCTCGATTCGGCTAGGGCTGGAAATCTCACCTTCAGCTCTGTGTGGAATCCTACAGCATTCTCAGGAAAACTTGCCGTCCGACATCATAGCACTGACACTTCATCCCCCTCACTCGAACCAGGAACCAAGAAAACGAAAAGACAAGAGGGCGCCAATACGGCACTCATCCCCTTATATTCTTCGTTCGAGCATCCCCTTTTGCACATGACCTATATCTTTTCTCCCCTTGGGTTCATCCCTTGCTCTCCCCTTTGCTGTCATGCTCTTGTATTCATGGAATTCGCATCGACGTACCATCCGTTTAAGCTATTGCCATGGGCGTTACATTGGACACGTGTAGTTGTATACCTTCTATGAATTGTTACTTTAATACCTATCTGGTGACTCACAATCATTCTATACAGCTTAAGTGAGGCTTAAAATAAGTTAAATTATTTCTCTTTTAAGACATTCTCTAATTTGATCTTAATATGATCACAATAGATTAAATACATGGTACATGCAATTTTATACATATGTGAAGAAGTTTCACTTTAATTTAAGCTGACGTGCAGGTATTTCTCTTTGTCTGTGTAGTTTAGTATGTTAGATTCTGAGTGAATGAATTCTTTGCAAGATTCCTTCATTCAGGATCTAACAAAGTCCCCCCTTTTTATAAAAAAGTTTTTTTAATTTTCTAGAAAAGTCTTTTTGCTTCTCCCTCAATCCTCTGTGGATGAACCTTCCATTCTTTCTGGGCCTTAGTGCGTATTCGGCTCAGGTGACTATTGTTTCCTCATGACATGACTGAGTTTGCGCATTCCCATGATGCATATTCGGTGCTTCTTTTAACGTTTTGGACCTACTTAATTCTCCATTATTTTTATTCAAAAAGCTTGCACAATCAGTTAGTAAGTGTGCATCCTTTGTAGCAATTGCTAAATTCCAACACAATAAACCACTTATAGCTTTTCTAAGCATAAAAAGAAAACAGAGAAAGTTTGCATAATCAAACTGCCGCTGAGGTTGCATACTAACTTCATGTTTTCTGTACTTGTTCTGTCTCAGTCTGTCATAGGAACTTCTAGATCTATTAATTATCTCAATGTAGTTTACCCCGATTGTTCTCGGACAATCGGGGTAAACTACATTGAGTTAAGTAAATCTTCTGTAACACCTTGGTCATTTGCTAATTTTACGCTTCATGTTTGGTAAGTCTCAGATTGACTGTTCACTTCTGAAGTTGAAGCTAATTCAGAATCAATCTGGTTATCTTGAGACACTTCATTAACTATATCAGTTGGCGTGCCATTCCCTTTTCTCTGCATTCTTTCTTCATGAGATCTGTCATTTCTATTTTTACCTTTAAATTTTTCGTTCTCTCTACTAAACCGTTTATTTCCCATTAGGATTATCTCATTTCTAGAGAAGTTGCAAGAGAGCTTATACCTCTCTAGAAAGTTAGTTCCTAAAATTATATGAACGGGTGGACGAGATGCCTAGGGAGGACTGACAACTCCTGCCAAACACACATATTAAACTCAGGTAAACATAATTTTACTCTAACTCTTTTTGTTGCACAAACTTTAGATGTCGATAACCCCGATAATCTGATTGTTCTCCTTAGATTAGAAATGCCTCACCATACACGGGATTTTATTCCTTGAAAATAATCTTCCATTATGACAGAGGCCTGCGAACCAGTATCTAACAATACGTCACAATGCGATCCTCGAATCTTACCCTTAATTATCATGTTTAACCTTCCTTGTTGTTCATGATTTCTTTGTCTATCTTCATAATTATGAGGAGTTTGCCCAAACTTCGACTCTTTTCTATTATTTCTCATGGAGGGTCTCCTATTACTAAAACAATTACGAGCTAAATGCCCAATCTTGTTACAATTAAAAGTAACAAGACTGGGCATTTAGTCTCCTTGTTACAGAGAAATAATGAGCAAGCAGACAAAAGGGAGCCTCCTAGGCTCCCTTTTGTCTGCTTGCTCATTATTTCTCTGTGATTGAAGTAGAGACACCTCAGGTTTCCATTCTGTCACTGCTGCCAACTTTTGCATTACATCGTCCTGACGGTTCAACATAGGCTGTTGAAGTTTTTCTACTTCTAGTAGCATAGAAGTAGAAAGACTTCAAAATCATCTATCAGATGATTTTGAAGTCTTATCTGTGACTGCCGCCAGCTGTTTCAGTACAGCATCAAGACGATGCATTACGGGCTGTTGAAGTCGTTCAACTTCTTGTTTAACTATAGAATGAACTTTGCTAAGACTTGGACTGCTAGTGGCAACCTAGTAGACTGTCTCAGGTCTATTTTCTTCACATCCTTTCTGTACCCTCTGCTTTTCTTTCCTTTCTGGATGTTCTACCTTAGCATCTTGATCCCTAATGCATGGTGTTTCTCTCCTCTCTAATGACATTGATGGACCCAATTGAGGCTGCAGGACAAATGTCTCCAAGCAGTTGCTCTCTTTGTTTTACTGCTGTAAAGCATTCTTCTAAATTTGATATGTCCTTCCCAAATGCTGTTTCCTTCAGTTCTTGTCTCAATCCCCTGATAAAATGTTGGAAGACTGCCCAGTTAAGATAGTGCCAGTCTTTGTCAGAGACACTTAAGGTATTGGCAAGAACTAAGACTCGGTTGTAGTAGTCTGACACACTTTCTTTGTCTTTTTGCACCATCTTCTGGAGCTTCCATAAATTTGGTCCCACATTCCTTACTTTAGAAAACTAGGATATTAGGATCTCTTTAAATTTATAGTAATCTCGAGTTTCTTTTAAGACTGGCAAGGAGTAAAAGTAAGTCTTTGCCTTCCCAATAAGCTTACTATGGAGCAGAATTAGCAGGTGTAACTCACTCGATCGACTAATTCTTCTTAGTTCCTCTATGTACTCAAAAAGCGCCAGAACGTCATCAGATTCCTCACCCAAAAACTGAGGAAATACCTGTTGGGAATTTATCGTCCTAAAGAATTCAGAGTCATCTAGATCTGAGCTCGATGGTTGAGACATACCTGCATTCATCTTACAAACTTAATAATTTATCCTTTTTTCACACTCTCTGTTATTCCAACAAATGCCTGACTGCCTGATACGAAACCAAGACCAACTTAGTGATTATTCCCTATTAACCTTAAATTTTAGGGGGCCTAATCACATCCTGGCGGCTACGCCATCGTTACGTCGTTGCTTTCTCTATATTTTACTGATTTATATCTTCCTATTCTATCTTTCAATCGCTATTTTTACTTCTTCAGATATCGGGCCTAATATACTTACATCTAGGATTGTTTCCTCTCTGGATACTGGCAAATTTATATTATGCTGTGCCAACCAGTATCCTGTAAAGATCCTCACTCAGGGAGACAATACTAGATTCTGAGGCGTTCTTACACAATGTTTTATTTTAACACGGCCGTATAGAGTCAGACTGCAGTCATGACCTAAATCTATGATTATATACACTTTCTAATTCCTTCCCGCCAAAAGAGGTTCTAATTTTATAAGTGACAGATCGGAATCGTAGTCAGGCATGACTCAGGTTTAGGTAAATAAAACATGTTTATTGGAATATCAAAGCAAAATACACTAAAAAAATTCATACATTCGATTTTTGTTTCAATGCTAAATAAGGAAGCTCGAGTTAAGAGATTAACATACTCTAAATTAAATCAAAGGTTATAAAGCATGTAAACACAGTAACTGGACAATGGAATAGATTGCAAATGGTATGTTAAGCTAAAATTCCCTTCTGCAAGCTATTCATAAGATGACATGACAAACATTCTAATGTTATTCAGTTGCTATAAATCTACAATCCTTATCACATTAGGTTAATTCAATCACATACAACACAATATGCTTCTTCCAAACAATCCTTCTTATTCAAAAAAAAAAGATTTAACTATCTAATTAGGGTCTGTCCACAAAGTTCTCTAGAATAATGTTCATAAATTACATTCACAAATAATTTTCTCTCTTCTATTGAATTCTAAACACAAAATATAGTAATTCTACTTTACTGAACTTTTTCTCGAAGTCTTTTAGCACCACATGTATGCCTGGTTACCTCTTGTTTATTGGCTGTCCTTAGGCCAGCATAGGGGCTACACTATCTTCATAATTACTGCCGATCATGGACTAGATTTTTGCATCTCAGGAAACATCTCTATTCCTCTCGATGGGAGGACTTCTCTGCGAGGGCTCGATTCGGCTAGGGATGGAAATCTCACCTTCAGCTCTGCATGGAATCCTACAGTATTCTCAGGAAAACTCGTCGTCCATCATAGCACTGACGCTTCATCCCCCTCACTCGAACCACCGGCTAACTTCCGAACCAGGAAAACGAAAAGACAAGAGGGCACCGATACGGCACTCATCCCCTTATATTCTTCGTTCCAGCGCCCCTTTTGCACATGACCTATATCTTTTCTCCCCTTGAGTTCATCCCTTGCTCTCCCCCTTTGCTGTTATGCTCTTGTATTCATGGAATTCGCATTAACGTACCTTCTGCGTAAGCTATTGCCACGGGCATTATGCTGAACACGTGTAGTTGTATACCTTCTATGAATTGTTACTTTAATACCTATCTGGTGACTCACAATCATTCTATACTTAAAATAAGTTAAATTATTCCTCTTAAGACATTCTCTAATTTGATCTTAATATGATCACAACAGATTAAATACATGGTACATGCAATTTTATACATATGTGAAAAAGTTTCATTTTAATTTAAGCTGATGTGCAAGTATTTCTCTTTGTCTCTGTAGTTTAGTATATTAGATTCTGAATGAATGATTTCTTTGCAAGATTCCTTCATTCAGGATCTATCAAGTGCATTGGAATAAGGATCAGTGAATACACCTTCTTTAGCATATGAAACACATTTATTTTAACTAGAACCCATTAATACAGTTTTTTAATGTGCAAATATATATATATATACATCAAAATGCACAGCAATACTATCATTTACCAGCCTATAATCTTATTCATTCTGATTCTGCTGTTAAGAATTAAAATCTCATACATAGTACATAAATGAACATGCAGCAATACTATCTTATTGCAATCTATGATTTCATTCATTCTGCTGCAAAGAATTATTATCTCATTATCTAATTTATATCAGCTACTCTTTAGCCTCTTAGTCCGGGACAAATTATCACAATTTAACTTTATATATGTCCCACCGAATACATATATACTGTATATATACTTCAAACAACAAGCATTCTATATCTAATTCACTACCAGCATTTCTTTACCCTCATAGTCTGGAACATACAAACATAATTTATCTTTATAAACATCCGGCCGAATATATAAATACTTCAAGGAAGTACTCACTGTTCTTCTCATGACACAATTATCCGAACTGGCTCTTTCGACTCTTATCTGGTTCTACAGGCTTCTTTCTTTCTGAGTCTCATCATTCGTACTGGGTTCCTTTGGTCTGGTTCCGTCGCGTTATATAAGATTTTTGGGGGATTGGATCATGTCGTACCGATACTGCTTTTCCATCTTGGGCCATTTACATTCGTATGGACATCTTTCTTTTAGCGCCGTTGCACTTCCAAGAATTCCCGGGGCTTGACGCATATTACGGTTGACTTCTCCACAGATGATTCCCTACTTTTCTTCGGACGTCAAAAGGATTCTGAAACACTACGAGAGGAGACTGTGTTTCTGCATACCTTCTTCCCATGCATACCAGCATACAGCCGCTGCACAATTCATACTGCCTTCACATGCTACATCTTGGATCTCTTGCTTCTGGATACCTGGATAAAAGACAGCCTGGATACTTCTGGGTGATGTCTTATACACCTGTTGCGGTCCCTGGAATAAGGGTTGAGAACCCTTAGCATTCCCGCACAAAAGGAGGGTTGTGACCTTCGCATTGTTGTTTACTTTTGTTGCTGACACTGACTTTGGGACATGCTTTAGGTTAGGCTTTGAAATTGAGGCACTTTACAATTTCCAAATAAG
The DNA here is from genome assembly GCF_054136105.1 of Typopeltis vanoorti. Classification (NCBI taxonomy): domain Eukaryota; kingdom Metazoa; phylum Arthropoda; class Arachnida; order Uropygi; family Thelyphonidae; genus Typopeltis; species Typopeltis vanoorti. The sequence goes on along the minus strand of NC_143563.1, from coordinate 92,388,137 downwards.
GCTTCTAAACTTTCTTTCAACTGGGAACCACTAAATTTACAGGCCACTTTCAAAGGCATTGGCCTTGAAATACACAGCTTAACATTCCATTCCAATACATACTTGTATGGTATTTTGATTCTCACACAAAAAAATTTATAACTACTGTTAACATACAAAACAAAAATTCCACAATCAGCGTAAAAATCACAATTTCTTTTTATATACAATGTTTGTGACCTCTGTAAAAGTCGATGCAAAGTTAAGGAAAAATTCTTCCTGCATCGAATTTTACACAGTACTTGCAGAATGATATGAATAGGCTGGAATTGTGGGCATGGGAAAATGGATGTCAGTAAATGTAAAGTTATGCACTTTGGTGTGATTAGATATCAAATGTTATATTATATTGGTGGGATTATGCTAGAAGATACTGATCAGGCTAGGGATCTTGGAGTGTTAGTAGACAGGCAGTTGAAGTTCAAGGGCCATGTAGCAAAGACTGCAAATAAAACTCAGAGGATAACTGCCATGCTAAAGGGCTTGATAAGACCTCACTTAGACTATCATGCATTAGTCTGGTCTCCTGGTTTCTATGGCAATTCTGATACAGTAGAGAGAGAGAGAGAGAGAGAGGAGAGAGAGAGAGAGTGTGCAAAGAAGAGTATTAAAAATGATATCAGGATTGTGGAATACTGATTATGAAGATAGATTGAGAATTTGTAGACTGCAGACAGTAACAAACAAGAGAAAGAGGGGTGATAAGATTGAGACTTAAAAACTTCTGAAGGGATCAGAAGTTTTTAAGGAATACAGGATTTCAGTTGATGGAATTTTTCATTTTATATATTTTTCTCTCATTGAGTGGTGCATGATTGGAATGAGTTGACATTGGATGTTAAAACCTGTAAGCAGGTTTTATTAACCAAACAAGAACACTGTTAGCTCCTTAGTATTCTGAAATATACATGACTATTCCCACTGTCTTTAAATTAAATCCTCTTGCCAGTATGGAATATCCTGACAAGGATCAGAATATTCTATGTCCTGACACCTTATCACCAATCAAGGTAATTCTTCCTTTTACTGGCCATATAACAAAACTTTCTGAGCCTATCTTGTTGGCTAATCTCTTGTCATGCTGTGAGTTCCCTTTCAGTACTATATTCACTTCCCTATCTTGTTGCACTTTTATTCCTCATCAACCAATCACAGCTTTTCACCACTTGAAAATGAAAAGTAATTAAGAAGGAATTTTATCTGAAGATAAGGCTATTCCGGATGGATGATCCAGGAAGAATGCCATGAGCACATTTCAGTATTTGTAATAGACAATCTATTAGAAATCTGAAACATAGAGTATAAACTAATATAATAATTATAGAAAAATTTCCCTACTAATGTGTTCTAGTGAGATTTATGTACATATATTTGAGAATAAGCTAAGCTTGAGAATAAGTTGTTGAAGTGACAACAGACAAAAAGATGCTGGGTTCAAGTCAAATAGGGATTTTTCAAGACTGGATTTTTACTTTAAGATACACCACAGACAAATGCGAAATAACAAGAATATAACAAAGATCTGTATTTAAATTTTGTAGATACAGATAATGTGCATAATAAGGTGATAAGGAAAAAGTTGTCCAAAATTATACAATTATTTGGTGTAAATGGAACTTTATATAAGAGCAATACATAGCCTCTACTTAGGGTGTAAAGTCAGCAGCTGGAAATAAAGGAGGAAAAGAAAGATGGCATTACATAAAATTATGTCAAATCTTATGTAATGAGTAAGCAAGTGTGCATGATTACTGTTATTCATCACCTTATATATACTGTAGATCACATTATAAAGGAAATTAGACCTAATATCAAAATCAGATAAATTAACTCTTAACTTATTATCACACTCCATGGAATCAAACCTCATTGCATGAGATTCCCACACAAAACTCACTTAACTGTGTCTCAAACTCATTCAATGTTTCCAAATTCACCACACTCTTAGGCAGTGCATTCCACTGATAATAACCCCTTACCATAAGTTGGTAAACTTATATGCTTCATCATATATTCCCCCCCCCCACACACACATGCACACTCCTCTTTCTTCTATGAGCTCTGCAAATGGCTTTCCATTAATCTGTCTTCAGATCCCCACATTCCACAAAGCAGGACCACCTTAGTCAACTGTCTCTGGACACTTTCTAATATATCCTATCCCTATGACATCATGATCAGATATGAACAATAATCTGTATGTTACTTGATTAAGGGATTAATCTGAATTAATGCCAATGTTGTGAAGCCAATGTGATGGCTGCACAACTTGAGCAATGTGACCAGTAAATTTCATGTCCCTGTCCAATACCACTTTCATATCTCTTATTTTTCCCTTCAACTACTTTAATTTTCTCCTCCTTATGCAGATGATATACTCTTAAATAAACCACTACAGGTCTTCAGGACTCAGTGAGGAAGGCTGTAGATCACCAACACCATACATCCCACCTTCTCTTAAACATTTTCAAACTGGATGCACAAACCACTTCAGAAAATTGTTCCACTCACTCATTGCTTCTAACTTTCCAATTTTCTTCTAAGCTTTTTCAAAATCCTGTAAAATATTTTGTAATACCTATATTTATCTTCTGTATGGATTCCTAAAGTCTTCCAGTGATGTTTTTTTAGCTATTTTTTCAACCTAATTTAATATTAAAAAAAAAGTAGTTGTTCACAAAACTGCCAAATACCTGTACAGCAGATTTTTTGTATGATTTTGTGATGCTATAACCCCACTGTATGAAAATAAGTACTCAAAAAAAAGATCATCATCATTATTATCAATCTAATACAGACACTCCTCAACATACGTATGTAGACCGTTCTGTAACTCCTTATGTAAGTTGGATTTCCCCCTCCCTTCTCCCAACCTCGCATAACAGACTTTGTCATGTCAAACACATATGCAAAAAATAAACATATAATGCAGTGCAGAAATATTAAATAGTAAAAAAATGACAAACATCTTGTATTAAAGATATACATTTTACACCATATCCAGTTGGACAGTTTTTAAACACTGAACACACCAAATATATTTTATAATTTGACCATTTGAAAGCCAGCATGATTTTTAAAATGTGTAAACCAACCACTGATTGCAGCAAACGACTGTGCTCCTTCAGGATATTTTTCCTTAAGGTCCTCAAAATAAACTTCTTGCATTAGCCTGTATGTCATAAGGCTCAAAGGAACACATTTCTGATCTGTCTTCCATCCATATCATAAGCAATTTTTTCATCTCCGTTAATGTGCCTTCAGTTTTTTTTTTTTATTTTTTTATGGTTGTTTTCATGCTGGTTGTTCTTTTAACATGTTCTTTTATACACAGGGCATCCTTTACTATTGATACAGCAAGACGAAGTTCACGTGCTATACCTGATAAACTTTGTCCACCTTCATATTTCTTTATTATCCATAATTTCATCTTTAGATCAATTCCGGTATGTTTGCGAAATGGTTCCTGTTTTGATTCAAGGGCACATTTACCACCAGCCATTGTGAATAATATTTAGAAAAAAACACCAAAAACTTGAAAATAAACACAACACTATATATAGGTGCATTTACAGCAAGAGATAATGGGAATTGGGACAGTGCAGAATGTGGGGATAAGCAAATTTCTTATGTAAGTACAGATTTACACATCTTGGGGTCTATCTGCATATCTTTAAGGGGTGTACAGGACACTATTATAATAATACATGAATAAGTTTACATTATTACTGACATACAAGCAACGATTTTTCTCCAAATTAGTCCATTAACTGTCAGGAATCCAATATTGTCAAATTTTCTTTCATCAATTCATAATCATTATTATCAATCTAAAACAGACACTCCTCAGAATACATAAGCAGACCCTTCTGCAACTCTTTATGTAAGTCTGATTCCTCCCTTCTGAATGCACATTAAAAAGATAAAAATTTGGAACAGGCAAGGGCATGGTACACATCAACTGTATTGTCAATTGTGAACCTAAAAGAAAATGTAAAATATTTAATATGTCAATATTAAATATTACAATATTTAATGATGACAGCAAATTCAATTCTGGAGGCTATTGAAAAAAATATCAGAAATGGAGAAAAGAGAACTGTAAAAAGAATCAGACTTGATAAAGGTGATATGAAAACTGAAGATATTCTAGATATCTGGAGTGATTACTTGGAGATACTGCTATATAAAACAGGAAGTGATAGAAACGGTGGCAGATAATATTCAAGAAAAATGTGCAATCAGAACTACGTATGAATGTGATACAGAAAAATTCATTGAAAACAATATGGAAAAGCAGCCATCATTACAGTGGCTGCACTACATAATTCAGGAAGCCTAGTCAGAGGATAAAATTCCAGATGAGTGGAATACAGCTCTTATAGTACTAATCTACAAAAAAAAAAGGAAAATAAAGCTGAATGTGAAAATTACAGAGGAATTTCCCTATTGAGTGTTCCAGATAAGATTTATACAAGCATACTCGAGAAAAGACCAAGAAAAATTATAGAAGGAAACAGAGAAGAACAAACTAGGTTTAGGCCAAATAGAGGTTGTCAGGATCAGATTTTCACTTTATGACAAATAGTGAGAAATCATGGGAATATAACAAGGATCTGTATTTAAGTTTCATAGATATGAAAAAGGCATATGACAAGGTACCAAGAGAAAAGCTTTTCTGAATGCTATGATTCTGTGGTGTAAATAGGGCATTATATTAAAGCAATGTACAGTCTATATTTGAGGTGCAAGTCAGCAGTTAGGAAGGTGAGATGCCTTGGCAAGGTCACATAATGGGAAGGCAGCTGACACAGGAAGAGTACCCATGGAACTGTGGAAGTATGGAATACAAGATTGTTCAATCAAGTACTAGAAGGAGATGTAATTCCTGATGAGTGGTCATTATCAACTCCCATCTTTAAAAATGGTAATAAGAATGATCCCTCAAATTACAGAGGCATTAGTGTGATGGCTTCCATGAGTAGATTATAATTTTACTAAAAAACCCAGGTTAGAGAAGAGTATTGCCTTTCATGTGTCAGATGAACATTACTGCTAGAAAATCTTGTACTGATAATAATTTTTTCACAAGATAGATCATAGAAAAAAACGAATTGCCAAAGGGCAGGAAACACTTGATTTTCATGGACTTTCAAAAGGCCTATGATTCAGTTCCCATTAGCAGACTCTGGGGTTTGATGAAGAAGGCAATCCAATCATCAGTTTGATAGAATATATATATAGAAGTGCAGAGCAGTTGCTAAGTGTGAAGGACTAGGAACAACTGAGCATGTAACATCTAAAGGTCTGATACAAGGATGCAGAATGTCACCAACCCTGTTTAAAATTTACCCTGATGCAGTTCTAGCACATTGGAATGATTCATGTAGAGCTATGGGAATTGAGATTGGAAACAGTTTTTCATTCACTATTTTTGCTGAATGATCATGTGATAATTGCTCAATATCAGAATGACACTGACTTTATGATGAAGAAACTGGTTGAAAAACATCAAGGCAGGCCATACATCACCCACAGCAGCTTTCATACCTTTATCTCTTAAACTCATTCACACTGGATGAACTTACTACTCCAACAGGCATACTGTTCTACTCTACTCACAGTTCTCTAAGGGAAAAATCTAGCACTGACCCTTTTCTTAACCACACACAAACTTAACTTCCATGGATGCCTCCTTGTCCTCTTCCCACTTTCCATAATGATAAATTTTATCAAACCAATATCCATAACACCCTTGCAAAAGTTTAGAGACCTCTATCATATCACCTCCTCTTTTTCCTGTCTACCAGCATCTGAAGTCTGCATATTCTCAATCTTTCCTTGTAATCTATATTCCATAATCCCGATATCATCTTTGTCACTCTTCTTTGCAGCCTTTCCACAGCTTCTTTATTCCTTTGGAACCCAGGAGACCAAATCTGCACATTGTAGTCCAGATGAGGTTGCACTGTACATTGCCTTGTAAAGAGGCAACATGACTTTCATATCTTTACATGTAATTGCTTTGTTTCAACAATGCAATTATCCTCTGAGTTGTATTTGCAATTTTTACCATGTGATGCTTGACCTTCAAATTCCTTCCTGCCATAACTCTGAGATCTCTAGCCTCATCAGTTATTCCAAGCATAATCCCACCAATATTATATGTTGTTGGATAGCTCATCAAAATACCAAACTGCATAACTTTAAACTTATTAACATTCAATTCATAGCCATTATTGTTTGTCCACACTTCCAGCCTATTTAAATCATTCTGTAAATGTTGGAACACCTGTGATTGCCCTGCCTATCTTCGCATCATCAGCAAACAATTGCAGATCTACTATCAGGCACTTCCCAATATCATTAATATATACATTAACCATGCAACCAGCCATATGGATAAAATACAGATTCCTCATACACTTTGTATTCATCATATATTTCAATGCAATATCAATGGTATTACAATTTTAATAAGCACTTCGCATTCTTATAACCTTGACGTCTATAGACATCATGGCCAGTTGGGTGGTTAAACAACAATGGTCCAAGGACTGGTCTCTGGGCCCATCACTGATTACTTTAAATCTGGCAGATTAACCCTCCATACACTACTTTCTGATACCTGTTTGTCAGCCACCCATTTATCCAAGCCAATAGTGTATATTCAGTCCCATATTCTTCAGTTAATGCAACAACCTTTAATGTGTTATCCTATCAAATGCCTTAGCAAACTCCAACAGCATCATAGTGTATTCATTCCCTTTATCCAATTCAGCTTTAACACTGAACTGCACTGCTCTGCTGATATCCTTCCCATTCAGTATGCAATGATCTATTATCTTCTGATGCTATGATCAAATCTAATACTCTTTGACTCGAGTTGCTTCTTTCACATGCTGCTTGAGAAAGTTGTCCTACAACAGTTCAATAAATTCTTATTCATTCTTATTAGTTAATTTTTCTAACCAATCAATATTTGGATAACAAGTCAGCCATAATAATTACTCATTTAGTACCCCATCAGTAATTTGGCAATGCATTTCTTTGTCCCCAGCAACTGAACCACCATATATTTCATCCTTTTAATCTTCACTTTACACAAGATAGCATCGAACGCATTGCTACATTATTACCATTATTGCTTTCATGAGTTTCTATCCTAACTGGACTCAAATCATCTGATATAATTAGTAGTGCTTCCCCTCCTTTCCTAGTTCTTCTATCATTCCTAAAAATATTATAAACTTTACACTCACTTCCAGTTACTACGCCCCACTTTGAGAGCTAGGTTTCACTAATGCCAACAATTTTAGGCCACAACATATTTGCCATAGCAACAAATTCAATCACTTTGTTTCAAATGCTCGTGGTATTTGCAATACAGACATAACAAGTTAACTTCTCACTTTTTCTTATACTTAAATCTACAGGCTGTTTAGCAACTTTCTTTTCTCCCTCCCCGAGACACACTCAAAATGCTCAAACCCAGAGCATACTCCTTCCCTTAAGCACATTCCGAAGTTATTGCATGGATAAGTTATGATTCATCACTATCATATTATGTGGATAAATGAAGGCATTATTTTAAGACCTACAACATTAAAAACAGAAGTGGTGGGGAACAAAATAGTGAGGATTATTGTGCTTCAGGTGGACTAAGCAGTATCTCAGTTTATTGACAGTTTCTTATATCTGGCTTTCAGATACCATGATCACTGTTCTTTAGACACATTATTTCAATTAGGGATAAAACAATTGCATTTCATTTATTTTCTTTTAAGCTAAGCACACCTTCCAAATGTGAATGATATGCTAGTGTATGTAGAAAATATTGCAGAAAAATTTCATCCAGTGTAATACTGCAGTTTGCAATACAATGATATTGACTTGGGTTTTAAGTATAATGTGTGTGTGTATACACACACACACACACATATATATATATATATATTTGGCCCTTTAGCACTTACCTTCAGTTTTATATCTCACATAAGTATCCTTATTTTCAATCATAGCATCCACAGCAAGCTTTTCACAGTACTGAGCTGTGATGATAGCAATGGTTGGCTGTTGAGAACTGGCAACAGTTGGCATCTGTTTCACCATTTTTACTTCTGTATTAAAGAAAATCAGAGAAATGTTCATTACTAATATTTTTATTTTCATCTTTTATTTCTAATTTCATATACTATGAATACATTCATATAAAATAAACAAACTTAGTAAACATACTAACATATACAAGAATGAAGCGACAAGTCTTCCCTAACTGAAAACAAAGGCCAACACAGTCTATAGTGCCAACAACCAAAGGCATAAGAAATATAATGAGCTGTAAACTATAGTGAGTTGATGCTACCATTAGAGAATAGTAAAATTCAAAGGTTAGCTACAAGTTGGTAATTTCATAAAAATAATTTTTTTTTCTTTTCTCAGCATTTCATAATTTAGCATCCTCTTAAATTATTTTCTAACATGTAAAAATGTAGAGAATAGTTTACTGATCCACCATTTTTTAATTTTTCACTGAAACTTTTTAGAATATTCATAATCAAAATACAAAATTTATATCTGACCTTGCCTCCATCAGCATATTATCCAAAAATGCTAACACTCATACAACAGAAATAAAGCAAGGCTGCTGTTGTTGTTATTAACATTAGACTTCCACAGAATCAAAAGACTCATCATGGGGCAGGGGGACCCAATTGTCTCTGTTGTTTCTGCACACTGCTCACCAAGCTGTACCTGAAAACTCATTAATGTTTTCACATTTAACACACTCTCACAAAACACATTCCACTCACCATCTACTCTTCATCTAAAAATTCTGCTCTCATTCCCCTGCTGACCCACTTCTTATTACAGAACAGACAACCTCTTACTGTACTCGTCTCCTCCCATTCTATGAAAAATTTCTTCCACATCAATTCACTAACACCTTAACAACTTATATGTCTCACTGATATCTCTCCTTCTATCCACAAGTCAATGCAAATTGAATGTCTACATTTCATCATATCCAGCATCCAGAGACCAGAAACCACCTTAGTCTTTTGTCTCTGGAACCGTTCCAATACATCTATATCCTATCAAAAGCCAGATAACCAAATTTGCACACAGTAATCCATATGCAACCTGATCAAGGCATTATACAAATGAACCATAACTCCTTATTTCTATATATTAGTATCCTGTGCATTATCAACATAATTTATTGTAATGTCCTCACAATTTAACAAAATGTCCTATAAATTAGAGGTCCTTACTCACCATCATATATAGATCTCTTATCTCTTCCACCTACTACAAGATATTTTTGCCAACTGTATACTCTACATCCCATACTTGCTTTCCAAATTTAAAAACTTGACACTCTTCAATAGTGAACTGATATCTTCATTCACTTGTCCACTCAACACAGTCTATTCATGTCTTGTTAATTCACAAGATCTGTTCTATAATCTCACAGTTTAGTTTAATCATTTATCCAAGTGTAAGTAAGCAAAGTTTGCACCTGAAGTATCTCCAGGACTGAGGTAACTTGTGGTAAAGGTGAACCAAGCTCTCATCACTCCTTGTCTTAGTATCTCCCATAATGCAAAGCACATCTCCTTGAGGAGATGTATAATGCTATGCATTAAGGGAAGGGCCACTACCCAGACCAGTTTCGACATTTATTGAGGTCTCGTCGTGGGAGCCATCAGTGGGAAAAAACTTCCAACATCTTTCTCTAAATCCAGAGTAATTTAATAATAAGGTGACACTTTTGGCAACTTGTATAGGTAAATATGACTTCTCCATTGCTTCCACCTTGGTACCACCACCTCTGGGTCTGGCTCCCACTGACGAGACCTCAATAAAGGTTGAAACCGGTGTGGGTAGTGGCCCTTCCCTTAATGCATAGCACTATACATGTCTACAAGGAGATGTGCTTTGCATTATGAGAGATACTAAGACAAGGAGTGATGAGAGCTTGGTCCACCTTTACCATGAGTTGCCTCAGTCCTGAAGATACTTCAGGTGCAAACTTTGTTTTGCTTACACTTGGATAAAGGATTAAACTAAATTTATTATAGTCTAACCAAGTGGGAAAAAAACTTCCAAAATCTCACAGTTTTTCCCCAACTTACATCATCTGCAAACAACTGCATACATATTTCATTTAAATATCATCTTCCACTATCATTAACATACAAGGAAACTAGATAAACATATTTCATTTAAATATCATCTTCCACTATCATTAACATACAAGGAAACAAGATAAACAAGGAGTAAACAAGATAACCACAGGCAATATCTGGGGCATACTGTTAATGACTGAGTCCAACAGTCTCTATATACAAGTAGCCAGAGTTATGAAGATACCTTACACACAAAATTGTTTATCTACTATCATGTTTATCTACTACATCCACTATCATTAACATACAAGGAAACAAGATAAACATATTTCATTTAAATATCATCTTCCACTATCATTAACATACAAGGAAACTAGATAAACAAGATAAACATATTTCATTTAAATATCATCTTCCACTATCATTAACATACAAGGAAACAAGATAAACAAGGAAGAAACAAGATAACCACAGGCAATATCTGGGGCATACTGTTAATGACTGAGTCCAACAGTCTCTATATACAAGTAGCCAGAGTTATGAAGATACCTCACACACAAAATTGTTTACACTTGGATAAAGAATTAAACAAGAATATAATTTCTTGTCAAATATAATTTATTTCGTTACCATGTGAAAACATCTATTTCTGATCCAGAGTATTTTAATAATAGCATGAAACACATTTATACTACTTCATCATTATCACGTTTTACTACTTGTATATGAAATATATATGACTTCTGCATTGATTCAACCTTGGTATATTCCTGGATCTGGCTCCCACTCATCTCAATAAAGATTATGGGATACTCACACAAATGATGTTGCGTCAACAGCCTCTATATACAAGTAGCCTACTTGTGAAAATACTTTTTGAGCAAACTTTGTTTCCTTGGGTAAAGGATTAAACAATAATATAAATTTCTTGTCAAGTATAATTTACTTTAAGATAGTTCTTCAATTGGAGACGATAAAATAGTTAATACAAAAAATTTTCTATTACTATCAGAACTGTATATTGGTAAAACACTACTCAAAGAAATTGAATTACCTTCGCTAGTTCATCATGTTAATGGCCTTATATTTCCTTAAAGATTATTTGACATCAGAAGTTACAAATATATTATTCCATACTGATAAATCAGAATTAGCAGACAAAAATTAAAAATTTTTTAGACATTAAAAATTGTTTGTCTGAAACACTACCCAGACCAATTTCAACCTTTACTGAGGGATCATCAGCAGGAGCCAGACCCAGAAATGATACCAAGGTTGAAGTAATGCAGAAATCATATTTCCATTACAAGTAGCCAAAAGGTGTCACACACCTTGTTACTAAAATACTATGGATTAGAGATAGACATTGAAAATTTTTCTACTTGGTTATATTATAAATTAAAGGTGCCAAAAAATTATATTCTTGGTTTAATCCAACTTCTGCATTACTTCAACCTTGGTATCACTTCTGAGTCTGGCTCTCACTGATGAGACTTCAATAAAGGTTGAAACCAGTCTGGATAGCGGCTCTTCCCACAATGCACAGTATTATACATGTCCGTAAGGATATGTGCTTTGCATTATAGGATACTAAGGCAAGTGATGTGAAGTCATTAGCATCTATATATGAGTTGCCTAGTTGTGAAGTTATTTCACATGCAAACTTTGTTTACTTACACTTGGATAAAAGATTAAACCAAGAATGTAATTTCTTGGCATTACTAAGTAATCATTTTTGCAAGAGCATATATCATATACCATCCAAGTAGTGATACTGCAGTTGCTAACATGACAGAGACTGATAATGAGAATTGAGGTAGATGAAGGTGAACTGGAGGTGCTCAGCATATTTACAAATATCAATGTGAATGTATATAGCAGTGGGACTGGATGGTCTGTCAGCTGTGGTGTTATGAGAATGTGCAAGAGAAATGGCAGTGCACTGGATCAAGTTGTTTAAGTTCACAGCTCCAGCAAAGTACTGAGGGAGTAAAAAGAGGGTAGTAAGATAGTTTCCATTACTAAAAGGAGGCTCCAAGACAGATTCTGCCAAAATTACAGACCAATTAGTACCTCAAAAGAGTTAGTTAAAGTTTTAGATGTATCAGGTAGAATTCAAGAATGGATGAATTGGAATATGATACATCTTGCTTTAATAATTTACTCACATTTTATAGTAGAGTGATTTGAAATGGTTAAGAGAAATGGCTACACCATGATACTGCATTTGACAGAATACACAGGAAACTATTACATAAGTTGGAACAAATGGAAATGGATATCAAGATAGTAGAATGGATTGGAGGGGGGGAGAAGTAACAGATACCAGAAAGTAGTATATTGGTGGAGTGCAGGAAATGAGGGAAAATTTTGAAAAAACATGCTCTTGCTACTGCCATTCTTAAACTTTTTATCTGGCTATGATACATTGATAATATGTTCTTTATTTGGCCACATGGCTAATGCACATTAGACTCTTTCTTCCTCCACCTCAACAGCCAGTGCCACAGAATTCTGCTTACTGTAGAAAAAGAAAATAACCTACCCATCATATGGCCCACTTTCTGTTATGATGGGTGAAGCATGTGCTTTTGATATTCCCCTTTATCCCCCCCCCAACAATATGGTGTTATGAAAATGCTAATCAACAGAGCCTCCAGCTTCTGTTCTAAGCAGATATGCCTTACAGCTGACTCTTATTCACCAAACCTTCCTTTCCAATGGCTATAATGCCAAAAAGATCAACAAATTAACTATTCCTCACATCTTTTTCAACATACCAATTACAGCAATGCTATTACTATTCTCTATATCTGAGGCAACTCAGAAAAAATAGTCAGAATTTTAAAGAAATATAATCTCTGCACCACGTTCAAACCTCATCTGATGCTGGCTGCACTTATCTACTCTCCTAAGGATCCACTACCTCCCTTCTCAGTTCCAGGTGTTTGGTTCCTTGTTCTTGCAATTTGCCATATTGTGGTCAGACTGGGAGACCTGTCAACATCTGCCTTGGAGAACACATGAAATACATCTGCTGCTACAACTATGGTCAGTCAGGTCTAGCTTACCATACCTTCGATACCCTGCACAGAATCATGAATCAGCAGCAGATTTAAAAAATCAGTTGATCTTAATAAATATGATTGCGTTAACCTCCTAAGATTTTGGAAACTTTAATTTTTAGGCCTCCAGTCCAGCAGCTGAGGCTGTGCCAATAGCATCTCCAGAAGGTGCTCCTCATAAGACTCTTTAGGCTTTAAACAGTCTAACAATTTCTTCCACTTATTGCTTTGTGTGTTTTTGTGGAGTATTACAATTTTAATACTGTATTCATGAAGATGTCACTGTGACAGAGACAAAATATTGAACAATTAAAACTACTATTTAATTATTTTTCTGAGCTGTACTCCTTCCATTAAACCTAATTATGAGTACATGTGCATTTTCACTAACTAAAAATTACAAACCAATCGACTTTGATAAATTCAGGATTATCATATGATATTGAAAAATAAAATATATGATTATGAAAATTACCATATGCTTATAAGAGGGCAATAATTTCCTTAAATTAATTTCAAGACTGGTAATGACAAATTTAAGTTAGAAAAAAAAATTTAGTTATAGTGAGAAATGTGAAGAAATATTGATCCAAGTAGTAAGTAGCTTTGTTATATAAAGCCATATTTACAAATTGACAGAATTTCATTTATGACCTAATAAAATTATTCTTGCAGAAATGAAACCTAATTATTCATTTACATCAACAATTGGTAATGTTAATTGGGTGATGTGTCAAGGAATCCTACATTATCAGAACCATTAACTAGACAATGTAAAGATTATCTTAATAATTATTTCAAAAGAACATCTTTCAGAAAGATTTATCGAGAAGTCTAAAGATAAAGTTGATTAGAAACTTGATGGAAGTTTTTTCACTTTGCTATGCTACCAATTATACATTTGGTTTAATCCTTTATCCAAGTGTAAGCAAACAAAGTTTGCGCCTGAAGTATTTTCAGGACTGGGGCAACTAGTGGTAAAGGTGGTATAAGTTACCATCACTTGCCTTAGTATCCCATAATGCAAGCACATCTCCTTGCAACATGTATAATGCTAATGCATTAAGGGAAGGGTCACTACCCAGACCCAGAGATGGTGATACTAAGGTGGAAGTAATGGAGAAGTCATATTTCCATATGCCAGTTGCCAAAACGTTTCACACCTTACTATTAAAATTCTCAAGATTAGAAAATAATTTGGTGATCTATCTGTGGACTATTTAGAGAAGGAAAGATAACAAGCTATCAGTTTAATGGTGCTGATAAACAATGGATTAGAAGCATGTAAGTGACAACTGCACCTAAATAATTTTCAAAAAGGGTGTGAAACTCATGAGCACTGATGCAGTCTACTGGGGTTTACAATAGTATTGATAAAATATTAAATTTATTTTACATAAAAATTATTTAAATTTTGTATACATTTACACATTGGATTTATTTAATTTTTCACGTGAGTCAGAACCCACATTAATCTGTACTATCTGACATAAGGAGCTGAGGATAGCATAATGGATTATGACAAGAATGAAGAGACATAAGGAGTTTTGTTTCAATGTACAAAGCATTAATCATCAGGTTGCATCAGAAATGCTTTATACAGATTTGGCCACCTCACCTCACCACACCATTGGTTTTCAAAGTGATGAAATTTTAAAGGAGAGAGAGATTCCGAAAGATGTAAAATAAGTGTAGCAAATAAAGAGCCAAGAGGCTATTTTTCCGGCGGGGTTAATTAAGTTAAGGGGATAATAAATCCCTCATTATTTTATTTTAAAGCTGGATACAAAACTCGGAGATCGAAATCTAAGAGTTTCATGCCGAAGAACTATCAGCGAGTCCAGGCGTAAGTGATCACCTAGGTAGTATAACACTAGGGCAATTCGTTGCAAAGGTGGAGCAAGATTCGTCACTATCCTTAATATTTTCTCATAATGTAAAAAACGCAGCTCCTAGAAGATGTATTACTGTTTTACATTATGAGGAGAGGTCACTACCCAGACCGGTTTCAACCTTTATTGAGGTCTCATCAGTGAGTAGGTAGACCTGGAATACCAAAGTTTAAGTGAACCGAATTTACATACACCCCCACTAACGAATTGCCAGAGCGACATACCCATATATTATTATTACTACGATAAAGAGCCAAGAGGTTATTTTTCCGGCGGCATAAATTAAGTTAAGGGGATAATAAATCCCTCATTATTTTATTGATTTTTCCTCATAATGTAAAACAGCAATACATCTCCTAGGAGCTGCATTTTACATTATGAGAAAATATTAAGACTAGTGACGAATCTTGCTCCACCTTTGCAACGAGTTGCCCTAGTGTTGTACTACCCAGGTGATCACTTACGCCTGGACTCGCCGATAGTTCTTCAGCATGAAACTCTTAGATTTCGATGGATTTTGATCTCTGAGTTTCGTATCCAGCTTTAAAATAAAATAATGAGGGATTTATTATCCTCTTAACTTAATTTATGCTGCCGGAAAAATAGCCTCTTGGCTCTTTATCGTAGTAATAATAATATATGAGTACACCACTCTTGCAATTCATTAGTGGGGATGTATATAAATTCAGTTCACTTAAACCTTTGTATTCTGGGTCTACCTACCCACTGATGAGACCTCAATAAAGGTCGAAACATGTCTGGGTAGTGACCTCTCCTCATAATGTAAAACAGTAATACATCTCCTAGGAGCTGCATTTTACATTATGAGAAAATATTAAGAATAGTGATGGAGCTTGCTCCAGCTTTGCAATGAGTTGCCCTAGTGTCGTACTACCCAGGTGATCACCTACGCCTGGACTCGCCGATAGTTCTTTGGCATGAAACTCTTAGATTTCGATCTCCGAGTTTCGTATCCGGCTTTAAAATAAAATAATGAGGGATTTATTATCCCCTTAACTTAAGTGTAGCAAATATTATTACTATTATTTTCCTGATCCCCATGGAGTCACAAGACCCATTGCAGGAGGTCAACATTAATGAACACAAAGTCTATCATACTGCTACTTAAAATCATCCACAGTCCCCACATTTACTACCCTCCCAGGCAATGCATTCAATACTCCTACCACTCTCCATGCAAAGAATGAGTTCAAGGCATTATATGATGCACATTGTATTGTGGTTGGTAGTATATGTCTTTTCGTGATGAATTTTGGAAATCTTTGCAGGTCTAATTATAATAAAAATAAATGGTCTCAACACTTTAATACCTGTATCATTTTCCGTGACCCTGGTATAGGTTCCATTTTCCATACACTTAATCAAGCCTTTGGACAGTAGTTCTTGCAAATGCTCTTCAACTTCTTCGTGAGTGGCTTCACAAGAGCTATAAAATAAAATGACTCACTTGTTCGATATGATTATATCAGAAGTTAATTTTAATAAATAAAAAAATTACAATGACAGCTTTATCCACAATCAATAGCATGCTTATTAAAATAAGTTGCAATTTACTAAAACATTTTAAATGAAAATATCTTTCTTTACAATTTATGTCATAATCATGAAAAAGAAGTGACAGAAACTTAGTTACTAGTCCTAAATATTCCTGTCTATAAATAAAAAAAAATGAACATTCATAATATATGACCTGCATTTAATGCCTAACAGGTATAATTTCAAACAGCAATGTAGAAATCATTCATAAAAATCATGAATGTCTTTTCTTTTTTTATCAGTTTCCTACCCAACTCAAGTATGAATTACAAAACTCTTTGTATGAATGATATTATCAGAAAAATAACCTTAGATTGGATTCCCCTTAGCATGAGGAACATATATAAAAGCTTTGAAATGGAGGATGAATTACTGAGTCTCATGCACAGATTTTTCTAACCAGAAACTTGGATCTTTTCTAGCATTAACAGACAAATCATACATTCATTGACAGATAAAGTAATATGGAGGAAGGATTAACTGTTCTATCATCACCAAACTGAGTTTATAAAAGGCCAATTCTCATAGAAAGGCTTATAAATTTGTTGAGGTTTAGCATGTTTCTTAGGGATGAGAATGCTGATTCCATGAAAAGTCTTTCAAATTTGAACTTGCTATGGTGTATTATTGTGGCTTTCTTTCACCGTATTCTGTGGCGTGTATCCAGAGCATGGTCTGCAAGACCAGGGCGGCTATACTGGTGAAAAACGGATGTAGTCCTTGTGTTCTGAAATTCTGATATTCACTGTCCTGCCTGTTTGGCCAAAGTAGGACAGCTTACAGCTGCAAGGGACCTGGTATACACCAGGTAGGTCTAGGGGAAGTGGTTGGTCTTTAGTGGAGTGGATAAGGGATGCCAATTTAGTCTGTAACAAGAGGTCAAGTCATTTTTTTTTATGATTTTGGTAATTTTTTATGAGATGCCTCGGATGTAGGGAATGGTGATGGATTTAGACTAATCCTTGTTGTGAAGGGAGGGAAGGGTTGAGGTTTACTGGTTTCTATAATTTTTGGATTTTTTTTGGGGGGTAAGCCATTGGCTGAGAAAGTGTTGAGGATGTGATTTAGTTCAGTGTTTTAGACATTGTCATTTGAACAGATTAGTTTAGCCCTGTTGTATAGTGTCTTAATAACTCCATCTTGTTGTGAGGAAAGGGGGATTGTTGGTGAATGTATCTGCCTGTATGGGTGGGTTTTCTATAAACAGAGAAAACCAAGGTTCCATCAGGCTGGCGAGTGACTAGTGTGTCTAGGAAAGGGAGGCTGTTATTTTCCACTTTTTCCAGGGTGAACTTGATTCTGGGGGTGTTGGTTGTTTAAGTGTGATAAGAAGGAGAGGAGTGTATCAGAGCCATGTGGCCAAATAGCAAACACATCATCAACGTAGCAAAGCCACATGGTTGGTTTTTGTGGGGAAGAGTTTAAGGCTTTCTTTTCAAAAGTCTCCATAAAGAAGTTGGCCAAGGGTGGGAAGAATGGTGACCATGGCTGTCCCCTCTATTTGTTTGTAGAATTTTTCCTGCCAAACGAAATAGCTTGATTTCATTGTGAACTGAAATAGGGCTGAGATATCGGGAGGAAATTTAGCTTGGATTAGCTCTAAGGTTTCCTTGAGTTGGACATTTGTGAATAAGGAGGAGACGTCAAAACTGAACATTATGTCAGTATGTTGGAGTGTAAGGTTTTCTATGCTGGCTTTGAAGTGGGCTGAGTTTTTTATGTGTGATGGTGTGTTGCAAGTATAGTGTGTGAGCGCTTTTGGCCAAATGGTTAGCTAATTTGTATGTGGGGGAATCAATGCTATCCGCTATGGGATGTAATGGCATATTTTCTTTAAGTGTATTTTTGTGAGTCCATATATACGGCGAAGTATAGAGTTAAACGGTTTTAATTTGTCAATAACATCCACAGGCCAAGAAGTGACCTTCTTAAGGAGCCTATGGAGTTTTCGAATTTGTAAGTTGGTGGATTGTATTCAATAGGGAGGTAAGTAGCCCAATCTAATAATAGAGAATTAAGCTCACCTGTGTAGTCCATTCGGTTGAGTACTACGGTGGTTCCCTTATCCACTTTGGTGATTACTATTTCTTTGTTTTTCTTCATATTCTGCAGAGCTTTATATTCACTATTGGATATGTTGGATTTTGGTGGTCTTGATTTGGTGAGAACACAAGCTACATCCAGTCTAATATTGTTGGCAATGTGGTTTGGAAGGTGGTGGATCCCATGTTCAATCTGGATCATTATATCCTCGGCCAGTATTTTTCTGGGAGCAATGGCGAAGTTGTGGCCACATGAAAGCGCGATGAGTGCTGCAGACATAACTGAAGAAAGGTTGACTACAGTGTTGGTTTGAAGTTTTGGTTTGGAGCTCAAGCTCTTTTTTAATTTATCAAATTCTACGAGAATTACTATCATCCAGGGAGATTCCATCGCACGCAAGGTCCGCCAATACGGTAAAATGAAGCTAGGCTATCAAGACAACTGAACCATCTGACCTTCCTAAAATGCTGCTGGGATAATAGTGTAAAATTCATCACAAAAGACTCTCCGAATTTATCACCATGCCAGCTACGCTCTGCTACAGGAACAAATTGCTACCACGTGAGTTCTCCTAGCTGATGCAAATGAAGCTATTCAGGCGCTTGAAGAAGAGCTTTCCAATATGTTAAATCATGGCTTTGGTCTATTTTATATGACGTCTCGTGAACTGTGGCAGATAAAGAATTCGAGAAAATATGGAGTCAACATATCAAGAAATTTAAAAAATTAAAAAAGAGCTCGACCTCAGAACCAAAACTTCCAACCAACACTGTAGTCAACCTTTCTTCAATTACGTTGAAGCCTGCAGCACTCATCGTGCTTTCACGTGGCCACAACTTCGCCATTGCTCTTAGAAAAATACCGGCCGAGAATATAATGATCCAGATTGAAAGTGGGATCTGCCACCTTCCAAACCACATCGCCAACAATATTAGACTGGATATGTTCTCACCAAAGCAAGACCACCAAAACCACCATATCCAATAGTGAATATAAAGCTCTGCAGGAAATGAAGAAAAACAAAGAAATGGTAATCACCAAAGCAGATAAGGGAAACGGCACCATAGTATTCAACCGAACAGACTACACAGGTAAGCTTAATTCTTTATTATTAGATCGGGCTACTTACCTCCCTATTGAATACAATCCACCAACTTACAAATTCGAAAACTTCATAGGCTCCTTAAGAAGGTCACTTCTTGGCCTGTGGATGTTATTGACAAATTAAAACCGTTTAACTCTATACTTCGCCGTATATATGGACTCCCAAAAATACACTTAAAGAAAATATCCCATTACATCCCATAGTGGATAGCATTGATTCCCCTACATACAAATTAGCTAACCATTTGGCCAAAGCGCTCACACACTATACTTGCAACACACCATCACACATAAAAAACTCAGCCCGCTTCAAAGCCAGCATAGAAAACCTTACACTCCAACACACTCACATAGTGGTCAGTTTTGACGTCTCCTCCTTATTCACAAATGTCCAACTCAAGGAAACCTTAGAGCTAATCCAAGCTAAATTTCCTCCCGATATCTCAGCCCTATTTCAGTTCACAATGAAATCAGGCTATTTCGTTTGGCAGGAAAAATTCTACAAACAAATAGGGGACAGCCATGGTCACCATTCCTTCTTATCACACTTAAACAACCGACACCCCCAGAATCAAGTTCACCCTGGAAAAAGAGGAAAATAACAGCCTCCCTTTCCTAGACACACTAGTCACTCGCCAGCCTGATGGAACCTTGGTTTTCTCTGTTTATAGAAAACCCACCCATACAGGCAGATACATTCACCAACAATCCCCCTTTCCTCACAACAAGATGGAGTTATTAAGACACTATACAACAGGGCTAAACTAATCTGTTCAAATGACAATGTCTAAAACACTGAACTAAATCACATCCTCAACACTTTCTCAGCCAATGGCTTACCCCCCCAAAAAAATCCAAAAATTATAGAAACCAGTAAACCTCAACCCTTCCCTCCCTTCACAACAAGGATTAGTCTAAATCCATCACCATTCCCTACATCCGAGGCACCTCAGAAAAAATTACCAAAATCATAAAAAAACATGACTTGACCTCTTGTTACAGACTAAATTGGCATCCCTTATCCACTCCACTAAAGACCAACCACTTCCCCTAGACCTACCTGGTGTATACCAGGTCCCTTGCAGCTGTAAGCTGTCCTACTTTGGCCAAACAGGCAGGACAGTGAATATCAGAATTTCAGAACACAAGGACTACATCCGTTTTTCACCAGTATAGCCGCCCTGGTCTTGCAGACCATGCTCTGGATACACGCCACAGAATACGGTGGAAGAAAGCCACAATAATACACCATAGCAAGTTCAAATTTGAAAGACTTTTCATGGAATCAGCCTCAGTCTTAGGAAACATGCGAAACCTTAAGAAATTTGGTTGCATGAGACTGTCCCAAATTTGGGAGACGGACATCAGGAGACCTTCAGTCCAACGGCCAAGAACACCTACATAGCCTGTTAGAAGGCATCATCAGGACTTTTAGGAGAAACGATAGCTTCTTCGCTTCTTCCTCATTTACTGTATGTACTGCCTGCATGCATGTGTCTTTATTGTAAGTTTCTTTAAAAATGGCAACATGACGTTGCCGAAATATTGGAAATATATATTAAAGTTTAATTTAACTTATATTCTAGTGTATGTTGAATTCCTTAAGTGAATTAATAATCATATAAAAAGCCAAGTTACTTAGCTATAACAGATATTGGGAATAATAGGTGAAGAAAGATGGGATGGGAAAACATAGGTAGATAATGTGTCCCTTCATCTGGACTTTGCTCCATGTACCTTCAGCAGGTCTGATTAACGAGTGGATAGTTTGCCAGCAAAATCCATATAAATCACTGTATAATCATCTCCTCTGTCCAACACATTTGGTGATTATTATAAAATATAACCAAGTTACTAAAGCAAGGACTCTTCCCCCTCCCCCTAACAAACCCATGCTGCTCTCTTGAATGTTTTCCATTCTCATCAATCCAGGTTTATATTCTGTCTCTAACCAGCCTCCTCTAACACCTTCATCACTACAAATGATATACACACACTGGCTTACTGTTGAACTGGATTATCCCTTATGTAGTGGCACTATTATTCCTTTCCACTTTTCTTGGACCTCCTGTTGCAACCAAGTCAAGGAAATTTTCAGCTTCTCACAAATTCTGTAATTATATGTGGTGATATGCTATCCAACCCCACAGCCTTATTAACAAGTTTAATTAACATTCTAAGCAATTCCTATGATTGAACTGTCAGCCTCCTGTTCTTCTCCTATGAAATTGGCCATTATCAGATGAAGGAGGAGGTGGAGAGTAGAGAAATGAGAAGAAATGGTATATAATGAAAGCAGCTGCAGGTAACATTAGCCATCCCTCTCAATATACACCAAAAATACTACAATACTATGAAGTAATTTTTGAAGTAAAACTTTAATTTCAACATTCTAAAATGTTATTTTTCTTGCTTTTCTGTTAACAAAATCGTCAATGACATTGGTAAAGTCTATTTCATAGTAATGTAGGTGATTTGTAATCAATTTTATTTAGAAAAACTCCTTTCACAACTAACAACACTTACAGCAATCATGAGGAAAATTCACAGTAGTATTACAATATTTGGAACTGAGTTCGAGACTGTATCTTAGAATTAACTGGAAAAGTTCAAAAAGGTTCAAAGTGCTGCCTGGATCAGACCCCCCCCCCTGGCTATGCCACTGCTGTGATAGCAGTATAAACTGTAATATTTAGTTGAATTCTTAGTTCTTCACTGTATATACCTCAAGAGGTACACAATAATAAGACCCATGATTGCTTGGGTGCTGCAGTAGTGTGGTGGACAAGAGAACGCTTATTTTACAATATACCTTACAAACAGAGTA
Organism: Typopeltis vanoorti; assembly: GCF_054136105.1. Taxonomy (NCBI): domain Eukaryota; kingdom Metazoa; phylum Arthropoda; class Arachnida; order Uropygi; family Thelyphonidae; genus Typopeltis; species Typopeltis vanoorti. The sequence goes on along the minus strand of NC_143563.1, from coordinate 92,365,477 downwards.
GCATGAGTTACTGGACTTTCAAGAAAAGACTGTGGAACATGTAGAGATCAAGACCATGAATTGCAAAATTTAGGACTATTTAGGATACTGCATTTTTCTTTGATAAATCTTTTAAAATCCACTTCTCAAATAGGAAAGAATTGATAAAAGAGAAGATGAATGAATTCAGAAAGTATAAGCTGTTAAAGGATGGATTACACTGTGAAGGGGGGGGGGAACTTCTAGGCTGGAGTTTTCATTTCAAATCCCAAAATTTAGAAATTCTTTCCGTTTGGAAACTTCAGTGCTGAGTTGCAAAACCAAAATTTTGCAAACGTTGCCAAGCAAGCAAGCAAGATGATGTTTGACAGAAACTGATCATTAACTTTAACCTTCTATGATGAGGCTCATATGACTCCACAGAAGGCTAAAAAGTAATACTGATACTAAATATGATTCTTTACATGTTGACCAATTCATGTATGTGAAGAAAAAGACTTCTATGTATTATGTCCAGAAAAATTACTTGAGCTGTGCAACTTATTCAGCATATTTAGAACTACGAAGTAAGTAAAACCTTGCTTAACATAATTAATTAATCCATCAATTATTGTGTGCTAAGTGAAATCACATTAAGCGAATACAATAAACAATAGGAATAATTATAATTCATCCATCAGTTAGCGCAAATTTGAAAAAAAATTTATAAGCTATATTACAGGATAAAATCATCGAAGTTAATAAAAATCAATTGCATAAATTTTTACATTTCATATCTAAACATTTGATTGAGCTGCTTTTTTTACAAAAAAAATTAAGTAAAGATGTTTGAATATGCTTGACTTTTTCATCTTGTCATGCAATTTGCGATAGCTGGTGATCGCTTTATCAAGATTTCAGCAGACTTTGAAGCTTTGTTCCATTTCAGGATCAGCACCAAACAAAATTTCCTCAGCATGCTCAATGTGATTGAAAACTATCTTGGGTTCTTTTGCAGTTAGCTTCATAGTCATAACATTCTCTTCTTGTTCACACTCCTTATCTTCTTCATATGCATGCTGTTATTCTAGTTGAAGGAGATCATTCTTGCTTAATTGTTCTGAATGGGAATCGAGCAAGTTTTTCAGCTTTTCCTCCAACATAATTACTTTTCTCCTCTTTTTATTACTGCCGCTTTCTTCATCAGTCTTTCTCTTTTCCATATCAGGGGATGAATATAATAAAGACTTATAAGTATCTGAATTAGATTAAATCAAGCGGCACTGTTTGCTGCAGATTGGTGACAAAAAATTTCACATAATGTAAAATAATCACATTTAATGATTAATCACTCGCTTAAAGTGGGAAAGAGTATCATTTCACTCAATCATGCTAGCTGATTACCGTACATATCAAATTCACATTAAGTGAGGTTTTCTTGTACAATGTGAATTTTTCTTAAAAATATTGTTTGTAAAAATTCCGATTATTTTAAATCTCTCTAAAATGAATACAGTATACAAGTGATTTTGCTTAATCTAGTTATATATATATATCTAGAAACTGGCTGAAGCATGTTCACTTTAATTTTACTTGGGCTTTGTTTAAAACTGACTTCTTCCATGTACATTCCTCTGATGACTATATTTAACTGATTCCCATTACCTGTACCAAACAAGCACAGTTCATGAAGTATTTGCCAGCATTAATTAACACTCTATTTGAATATTAAATAATTATACAGACTCTACTAATTCTTTCAACGAGACATTAGTTTTTCTTACCAATCATAATTCTCAATATATTAGAGATGTTAGCTCTTCTCTAGGTAACTCAGATCAGAATTGAGTCAATTTTTCCCCGACAAAGTGCCACTCACAAAACTACTCTCTGTAGTTTATAATAATGTCAAACAATTGTTCTGTTATAATTTTTTGCTGGATTACTGTTTTTAATTTTGTGATTCAATGCCAAAACCCTCCATAGTTTGGCTGGTATCGTTGATATTCCCCTCCTTTTGGCTGAAAAGATCTGGTTTTGAATCCAATTGATGCTGCAGAGAACTTTATAGAGTCTTTTCAAAAAAAAGGTGAGTTTAGCCAGATCTCATACAGAGATGGAAGAATTTTTCCTCCCAAAAATCTGGGTATTACATTCAGCAAAACAGACTGGCAAGAGAGTGCATATTTTGATAGACACAGACTATGTAGAAAAGGTTAACTGCTCTACTTTGACATTAATAACAGTTTCTTTACCATGACAGACTACTGAGCTTACCACGTTACGAAGCAGTGTGTGTGAGATTCAATTATGTTCTTTATTAAAGATTTTAATCTAAATTTGTCATTTTAAAACTTTTTTTTTTGTAAAAATAAATATATCGATCTGTTCAAGATAAGAATAAGACACATCAAAAATGTCTCTTATCAAACACCTTAGCTTCCATTACTACCTATACTCAAGCTTATAATAATTGCAGAAAACTTACTGACAAATCTAAAACTACTGAAAAGCCAAAAGTAGAAAACATACCTTATAAATGGCAGTCTATATTTTATTTTGATTTTTACACCCCAACAGTTATGTTAAGAATACATAAAAACAAAGCTATCTCCATTTTACATTTTATCGATACTTTCATTTTCTCTCTGACATTTATATTTATGATGCTTTACTCTGATTTTTCTGGTGAAAAGTAAGAACAAAAAAAGGAGTGCATATCAATCTGATAAAGTCTCACTAACTATTCTTGAAACTTGCAGTCTTTTGATCTGGGTATTCAATGTCCTTTTATAAACCAGTCTATTAGAATTCATTCTAAAAATTTGTCCATAAAAAAATTGGCTGCCTACGGACACATTTTTAGGATGAATTCTAATAGACTAGTTTATAAATGATATTGAACACCCGGATCAAAACACTGTGCAAGTTTTAAGTTAGTGAGATTTCATCACATTGATATACACTCCTTTTTTTTTTCTTTTTATCCACTTATCCCTAATAATTGGCTGCTAGCTTGTATTGGCCACTGTCAATTCAGAGTATCTCTTTTTATTTACCTATATTGCCTATTTTTGGAAAGAAGCTATGGAAAATTGTAAAAAACATATCTGCTTTTAATATTTGTAAGGAAACTAATTGGATGTGGCATAAATGCTTTCCAACAAAACATGTCTTATATTCATAAGCCTTTTGCTCTGATAATAATTTTCAGATTTGGCTGCTGAATGAGTGCATGACTAACATGTTCAAACTTTGAAACTAATGCACCTCAGAATTGTGTCTTTTGCCTCTTTGTTTCATTCTCTACATGAATGATGGCTAACTGATGTAGCATTACTATTACAAGTAAAGGATTATCATTAATGCCTCTAGTGCAGTGATGTCCTCTAGCTGAAAAGTCCTGGATTGAATCCCAGGTCTTTCTAACTAAAATGAAAGATGCAGTAATATGGCTTTTCCAACTGAATGCATGTATAGAGAAAGTCTTTTTTTGTTGCAAAACAGACTAAGTGGTCATAAAAGAATTATGTTGACAAGCACAGCAGATTGTGGAAATAAGATTAACCATCCTGTAAATAATTAGGCTTATTATGGTCAAGTAAATTGGCCATAATATATAAAGGAAGTTGGGGGGGGGGGGATTATCATCAGCCAGCCATGGAGTAACAGGGCTCATTGTGAGGTGTCCTTACTGTCACAAGGTAGAGTCTCTGCACTTACTACACTCCATGGCAATGCAATCTACTCATCTATCACTTGTTAAGCAAAAAAACTTTCTCCTCAAAGCTGTATAAGGAGAGTGTCTGGAGTATACCCAGAAAGCTGTGTTCACTAAGTGCAAGGAGGAGGAGAGAGAAATGGAACACAAGATTAAATAATAGCAACCATCACCAATCTTATATTTTTGCATTTATTTCCATTAAAGACTCTCCTAATTGTTTCCTGGCTTTGCACAATTATTAAAATTAAACACAATATACTAATGCTTCATGAAGAGGAAATTTTTCTGTGTGTAAACATTGCATCGCATTTGTGTTCATAGCCTGGATTTGCAGTCACAAATACAAACCTTTAAGCCCTTTGAAGAGACATACAGATGGTGCAGCAAGTCAAATTCTTAGTGTTCCAGTGGTTTTAAACCATCCAGAAGGCAAGGCAAGGCAAGGCGAGTGCTGAGACAATAGCACCTAAAAATCAGTGGCTATGATTGGTTATTGTGTCAACCAATCCAATTGAACATGGTCATTTGTCATGAGTTGCTGTTTTTGTTTTCTTAGTTTCATCTGTTTTACGTGCATGAAGTGTGAACTGACATATTCAGGACACTGATATAGACAAGCAATTTTCTATAAATAACTTATAACTTTTTTCCCTTATTTACAAAGGGAAACACTGTTGACACCCTAATGAATGTCCTGTTTTCTGCCAGAGCTTTTGCAGATTGTATGATTGATTATAGTCGAAGAAGAAGGCTGGAACTTGTAAGCACGTAAAATGAGTTATTTCAGCCTTTCTTTGGTTCAATCCAGAAAAATAATAATTTCCCAAGTGATTACTTTTTTCAATTTCTGTGCATATTATATGGCTATATTTAAAAATCATATCAAAATTCAAATTATCCATGTCTCACTCTAGTATTTGCCAATAATAATCTAATCTCACCACAAAGCATAAACCCTTTGTGTTTCTCACATAAACAGTGCATGTGAAGTTTAGCTATTGCTCATTTGACATTCATGCTCTCTGTATTTAAAATTATATTCAATGATAAATTAAAGTATTCAAAGTTATTATTATTATTATTATTATACCCTCCATAGAGTCGACAGACTCATTGTGAGAGGTTCATTTAACTGACAACATATTTATCATATAAAATCTTAAAATCTTTAACACTCCTTGCATTAACAACACATTCTGGTAATGCATTCCATTCACTGACTATTCTCCATGGAAAAAATCTACTCCTCACACTCTTCTTCACCACACTTTTATACAACTTCAGGAATGATATCTGATTCTTCCCCTCTCATCTTCTACTCTTTTTATAATCCCTCTGAATTAATCTGATAAAATCCTCTCACTAACTTAAATGTCTCTATCATATCACCTCTCCTCCTCCTATCCACCAAACTCTGCAATCCACATTTCCTCAACCTCTCTCCATAGCCAGAATTCCAGTCCTGACATTGTCTTAGTCGCTCGTCTCTGGATCCTCTCCAATGTCTCCACATCACATTGAAAACCAGGTGACCAGATCTGAGCACAATAGTTCACGTGTGGTCTGACCAGTGCCTTATACATTGGCACAACCACTTCCTTATCCTTGTATGTTAGAGTACTTCTTATCATAGCAGCACTACGATGTGCAACCTCTACAACACTAGCAATATGCCCTCTAAATTTCAGTCTACCGTCAACCATCACTGCCAAATCTCTAATCTCATCCACTTCCTGCAGTACAGCACCATCAATATAATAAACAGCCTTATATTTCTGCATTCCAAAGTATACCTTGCACTTATTGATATTAAAACTACAACCCAACTCTTTTGTCCAAGTAAAAAGCCTATTCAAATCATCCTGAAGGGATTCAGCATCAGCAGTGCTACTTATAATTCTTCCTAACTTTGCATCATCAGCAAATAATTGAAGATCCCCAGTCAGTCCACAGGATATATCATTTACAAACAGGTCAAACAGCATGGGCCCAAGAACAGAACCTGGAGGCATGCCACTGGTTACCCTTCTTTTTTTGAGACACTGCTCTATCATTCACAACCTGTTGGTATCATTCAGAGAGCCAATCTCTGATCCATCTAACCAATATTTTATCTATTCCCATCCTCTGCAGCTTGTGCACCAACTTATCATGTGCTTCAGGAGAAAGTGAATAAGTGTTCTGTGATGTCAGTGACAAGCCATGTATTTTTTAAGCATGGAAGTAATTCGGAAAAGGGAATACCGCTGTTTATGACTGGTCATAAAAATTGCCTGCAAGCCAATTACAACAATGGGCAGCATATCCTCTGTTCTCAAAACTGAACGAAATAATATCTGTGTTGCAAATGTCAGTGACCAAGCCACATATTTTTAAACATGGAAATATTCATGAATTATCGTTAATTTTCACACATTGAAATCTTTCAACATTCGGGAAATGGAATACCACTGTTTATGACTGGTCATAAAAATGCCCGCAAGCCGATAACACCACTGGACGGCGTATCCTCTGTTCTCAAAACTGAACGAAATAACATCTGTGTTGCAAATGTTAGTGACCAATCAGCAAGGAAGTATAAAGAAAGTTTTTCCACTGAAACTGAAGATCAAGGTAGTCTGTATCTGGTTCTCAAATCTAGTAATACTGAATACTTTCTTCACAAGTTCGTATTGTAGGAGGAAAGTGCTTGTTTCGAAACCATAGTGCTGTGATTTTTTAAAAGTAATAGGCTTAAATTTAAATTTTAATATGAATAAGAGACAAGGGACTTTGTTTAATTTTAGTGTTTAGAAATCTCTTATTGAAGGTGTTTGTGACGCAACAGATAGTGATTCATTCACCTCCAGCCTACAAAGCGATCTCCAGGATGTACAAAAGGAGGGGAAAACTACCAGCACACAGGAGAAAAAGTCTGTATTCACTCGTAAGTACTTATAATAATATTATAAATTTTTGGTGATCAGAATGAGATATGTCAATGAAAATCAGCACAAATTAATTTAATGATGTTGGCTTGAGGAAACTACAACATGCTACAAGATTTCATTAGTCCAGTGACTGATAACTGATTTAAATGTAATTTTATATTTGTCAACATGTCACACTATATACATAAGTGTACTAATACTCTTTATATTATGCCATAATTAATTATTAATATTATAATGCATTAATAATTAATTAATTATTAATGCATTACAAAATAACCAAGGTGTTCCATGAAAATTTCAGGATTTGTGAAGTGTTCCGTCATAGGAAAAATCTGGGAAAGGCTAACCTCTCAAATGCTTTTGCAAAGTCCAAGAATATCACTGTATATGATCCTCCCTTATCCAAAACACCTGTCACCTTATAGAATTCAAGGAAATTACTAAAACATGACATATATCCATGCTGACCATCATAAAGAATGCTATATTCATCAACCCAATCCTATATTCTATTCCTTACCAATCTCTTCAGCACCTTAACAACAACTGCAGTTACACATACTGGTCTATAGTTGGAGGCTTCTGTCTTAGAACTGCTTGTGGAGTGGTACTATTTTGCCTTCTTTCCACTCCTTAGGAACCCTACCCACTGCAAGACTTTTATTAAATAACCAGGTCAATGGCATAACTTACTGTGGTGCACATTCCTTAAGAATACGTGGTGATATGTCATCCATTCCCACAGCCTTATTCACATCTAACCCAACCAATATCTGATACACCTCTGCTTCTTTCACTTCCAATTCTCCTAATACTTACCTCTCTTCTATATATTGTACTGGATCATTTATACCAGTATGATATACACTGATATACAAGTGCTTGTGCAATAATTCCACTATATCCTTTGCAGCTGTTAGTCTGCTGCCGTGACTGTTCACCAATGTTAGTCTGCCATAATTATTCTTTCTCTTGCTTGCCATGCAGTGGAAAAATTCCTAAGTTAACATTGGCCTGACTAGCTAATCTCCTCTCATAATGCACCTTTTCCTTCTTTACCATGCTCGTCACCTTTCTAGCCTGCTCCTTATACTCCTCATGGATCAGATCACCACCGACTGTCTTGTACCTCCTCCATAACATTTTCTTTTCCAGCACAGCTTGCTTTATTTCACTGATCATCCACTTCACTCCTACCCTATTCACTCACTTAACCGTATGCAGTCATACATTGACTTTGTCAGATACTGCCTTGTGAGCTTCCGTGCATTGTCAACATCTTTTCCACTCAGCTCATCTACTTAATATACTGATGCTAAGTGACTACAGAACTTCCTATAATCACCTGCTTTATACTTCTACATGTATCCATTTTTGGCAGTGACCTTTTCTTGTTTCATCTCCTCCCAAACAAGTACCTCATGATCACTCTCACCAACTGGCGGCAGTGTCAACGCTTCATTAACAACTACGTCTTGTGAAGTTATCACCAAATCCAAGACATTAAAGCCTCTAGTTGCTTCAATCACGTGCTGCTTAAGATACTTGTCTCTCAGAAATTCCATATATTCACTCTTCTTGTTCCCATACACTATTTCCTCCTTCCAGTCTATATTCCTGTAATTAAAGTCTCCCATCAGGATCACCTTCTTTTTGCATGCCCTATACATTTCACAATCAGTATTCTCTGCATTCCCTGGTCTATAACAGCATCCTATCAGATATACTAACCTGTTTATTTCCACTTCGCACTACACAGACTCAAAATCCATGCATACACTACCAACTTCCACACTTTGCAGACAAAATTCCTCTGCAATCATCAACAGCACTCCCCCCCACACACACCTCTTTTCTTATCCTACGGTTAATTGCATTGGACCAATTCAGATGAGTGTTGATGTGATTTGTATGCTTAAAACTTTTATACATCAATAAAAATTCAACCATACGGTTAAATTGATGTCAATTTTGTTGTGCAGATTGCATAAACCACACAACAGTGCACCCAACCTAAATGGGGATGCGACACCACTGATATAATGTATATCCAAGTTGGCTGATAACAATATCTTACATTTTTTTTTAAGTGAGAAGCTTCGCATAATGTAAAGCAGAGAAAAAAAAAATTCCATTATTAAGAGCTCATTAATATATTTAAATGTTTCTAAATGTTTTCATTAACATCCTTTTATTGATTTAACAAGTATGTATTCAAAAGTGTCTTACACTGCCATATCATCAACTGATAAAGGATTGGGATAAGATGATTCAATGAGTTCCAGAAGTTTTTCTTTAGTAAGCTCCACTTTGGTTCCTAACAAGGTATCATCCAAACCTGGAAATAATACAATGAATTAGAGAAGATTTATCAATTTGATACAGACACTTATTTAATCTGTATATTAATCTATATCTGAAGATGTCTATTTAAACACAGCAGGTGCAGTGTTTTGATATATGCAGATATTTTTGATGATGAATTGATTGGAAATAATGATTAGCAAAGACTGACACTAATACTAATATTTAATCTGCATTAAATATATTAGGATTTGGGACTCAAAAATAGGATTGCAGTTTTAACATGCATGATGGACTGCACTGTAAGATACTGAAATATGAAGATATTTGAAACTGCATAAGACAGAGGCTGTTGCTTCTACAGTCATGGAAGATCACAGTAATGATGAGAATTCCAACCAGTATGGACTAAAAAAAATTATTCTACAGAGGAATCTTAGGTCCAGATATGGGTTCTTGGTTTTAAAGTAATAAGATGTTTGAGAAAGAGAGAGGTACTACACAGAGGGATATCAGGATTATCTGAATCAGGGTTACAGAGTGTGAGTGACAGATGTGAAAGGATCAATTTGAGGACGGCATTTAGAGAGAGAGAGAGAGAGAGAGAGATGCTAAACAGAGATGGAGGGGTATCAGATTATGATACCCCCCATAGCTATCTAGCTATGATGATTACATTAAAAAATGAGACGTTAAGTGTTTTAAACCCAAGGGTTGTTATTTGTCATTGAATGTATATTTTTGATTTAGATCTGGATTTCTTTCAAATCAAATTGGTGCAGAAAGCAACGAACATAGTTAAAGATTCTATCAGGATATTGCTTCCATGAAAAAACAAAAATAAATAAAGATGGTTGCATTGTTTGCTGACTTTTTTTATCAAGGAAACCAGATATTTTTCATTTACAAATGAAAAACATCAGCAAAAAAATTTAAGTCTACTGTAATAATTGCTATGTTTTATTTTATAGTTCACTATAAAATAAAACAGTTATTTTATTAAATTTCAGTTTATTAAAACAGTTATAAATAAAACATAAAAGATGTGTATGTGGTTCAAAAATTCTAAAATCAGATTTGAACATAAAAATGGCACATTTTGCTCAAGGAATATATATATATATATATATATACATATATAAAAGATAACACACAGATAGGCATTATTACTTAAAAATAAATTAAAGATGCCAAGAAATTGTATTCTTGGTTTCATCCTTTATCCAAGAATATAATTTCTTGGCATCTTAAATTTATAATATAACCAAGTGGAAAAACTTTCAATGACATTATTGCTTGCTAGATACCAAATAATAATGAAGTGAAAAAAATGAGCATGTGCAACTTCATTAAGAAAATGACTGTATGACCATAAAAAAAAAAAAAGTGAAAAATGAGAAAGTAAGGATTGTAGGTCTCTTGCATCGGTATGACAAGAATGAGTTGGAAAGAAGGACCAGATTGCAAGTAAATGAGAAGATTGTGCAGGAGGAATGGTGTGCAGTTTATAGATGTATGGGGTGAAGGAATCTGATAGACAAAATAACTTCTATATAACTGATGAAATGAATTTAAATGGTTTGGGAGTTTGATGTTTGAAGAGAGTGTTGTTCAGTGACAAGTTGGAAGCACTTACTCAGGGAAACTAGAAGTACTGGGAGGAGGAATGCAATCAAGTTAGGATTCAGTCACTCCAGAGAATTTGAAACCAGCAAAACTGTATTCAGTATTATACAATACTGAATACTGCAAGTAAATGACCAGATTGCAAGTAAATGAGAAGATTGTGCAGGAGGAATGGTGTGCAGTTTATAGATGTATGGGGTGAAGGAATCTGATAGACAAAATAACTTCTATATAACTGATGAAATGAATTTAAATGGTTTGGGAGTTTGATGTTTGAAGAGAGTGTTGTTCAGTGACAAGTTGGAAGCACTTACTCAGGGAAACTAGAAGTACTGGGAGGAGGAATGCAATCAAGTTAGGATTCAGTCACTCCAGAGAATTTGAAACCAGCAAAACTGTATTCAGTATTATACAATACTGAATACAGTTTTGCTGGTTTCAAATCTGAATGGGTTGGTTTTGATATTGCACAAAGGTAACTATGGGTTCAAGGGGATAGAGAAACACATACACCTGAATGCCAACAGGATCAAAAATAAAGGAAAGAGGTTTTGGCACTGGTCAGCTCAACTTGACCAAAAATTATAGGCATCAGAGAGACCTGTTTGACAGAAATAATTAGTTACAGGAATAGAATCTAAAGGGTGTTAATTGCATTTTCAGGGAGGATAGTGGGCAGGAGGTGGGGGGGTATTTCTGATGATACATGAACTTCAACAAACAAAATTAGAAGTTAAAGGATTTTAGGTCTCGAGGAGATGGTTCATTTGTGATTATCTGGTGTGAGACAAAGGCCAACAGGACAAAATATATTGTTGGTTGCTTCCTACAGACACAGGAAGATGCAAGTGTGCATTGGCAGATTAGTACAATGAGTACAGGCCAAGCAATTATTATTATTATTATTATTATTATTATTATTATTCAGGCCTCCATGGAGTCAAAAGACTCATCGTGGGAGATCCTTCCTAAGAACATAAAGTCTGTCAAGCCTCATCGAGGGGAGGTCCCCCTAAGAAACGCAAAGTCTATCATACCACTCCTTAAACTCATTGACCGTTCTCGCTCTCACCACTCCATCAGGCAATGCATTCCACAATTCAATCACCCGTCACGCAAGGAAACCGCTCCTCACCCTCTTGCTCACAGTTTCCTTTCATAACTTCCAGGGATGACCTCTTGTCATCCCTTGAAGTTATGAAAGTCTGTTAAGAAGTTATGAAAGTCTTGTCACTCCTTCTCGCTGTTCAACCAAGTGAAAGAACTCCCCAGTGTCAACCCTGTAACTACCTCTCAACAGTTTAAAAGTCTCAATCATATCACCTCTCCTTCTTCTATCCACCAAACTCTGTAGTCCACATTCCCTCAGCCGATCCTCATAACTATCCTTGTACAGTCCTGAAACCATTTTTGTATCCTTTCCACGGTTAATTTATCCCCTTCAAATCCTGGGGACCAAATCTGAGAACAATAGTCCAAGTGTGGTCTGATCAGAGACTTATACAACAGAATGATAAATCTCTTATCTCTGCAGGTCAGTGTCCTTCTCATAATTGCAGCAATCCTCTGTGTTACCTTCACCACCTTTGCAATATGTCCCCTAAACTTCAGGTTTCTATCAATCATCAACCCCAGATCTCTTGTCTCCCCTACTTCCTCCAGTATAACTTCTCACATAGAGTATGCAGCATCCCATCGATGTTTCCCAAACCTCAAGACCTTGCATTTTGCTGCATTAAACCGACACCCCCATTCATTTGCCCATCTATCTAGCTTATTCAAATCCTCTTGCAGGGCTACTACATCTGCACTATTACTAATAATCCTTCCCAGCTTCACATCATCCGCAAACAACTGAATATCCCCTTGCAATCCACTGGCAATGTCATTGATATAAAGGTTAAACAATATAGGTCCTAGTACTGAGCCCTGTGGGACCCCACTTGTAACCCTCTGCCTCCTTGAAACTGCTCCACCATACACAATTCTCTGATACCTATTGGACAGCCAATCCTGAATCTAGTTGACCAATCTGACATCCAGACCCATGTGTTGCAACTTAAATATCAGCTTATCATGTGGCACCCTGTCAAATGCCTTTGCTAAGTCTAAGTAATTGCAGTATATGCCTTTCCCTCATCTAATGTTCTTGTAACTTTATTATAAAAGGCTAGCATATTGCTAAAACAAGAGCGCCCTTTCACAAATCCATGTTGACTCTCACAGATAACATTACCCTCATCTGCCCAATGCTGTATATGGTCCCTCACTACTTTCTCTAAGATCTTAACAACTACTGATGACACACACACACAGACTGGCCTATAATTAGACACTTCCAGTCTGTTACCACCCTTATGCAATGGCACTATCTTACCTTCCTTCCATTCCCTGGGCACCTTTGCCAAAGCCAGACTTTCATTGAAAAGCCAGGTTAAAGGCACTGTCAGTTCCCTAGCACATTCTCTCAAAACTCGTGGTGAAATACCATCCAGTCCCACAGCTTTACTGACATCCAGAGTACTCAGTATCTGAAACACACTCTCCTCCTGTATCTCTAAACCTCGAATCAGCCCTATCCCTTTAGCATTAAAACTGATTCCTCTAGGATGAAATACTCTAATAAAGTGTTCATTGAACAATTCCACTATGTCCTCTGAATCAGTCACTCTATTCCCATTTTTATCCCACAATATCATTCTTCCACAGTCATTTCTCCTCCTATTGGCCACATAGCTAAAAAATTCCCTAGGATTTTCTTTGGATCTTAGGGCCAATCTCCTCTCATATTCCAGTTTCGCTTTCCTTACCACGGGAGACTTCAACTATGGGGACATAGACTGGAGAGAGAAAAGGAGACATGGCAAGTGAAATTTATGCAGTTGCTAAGGGATAATTACCTGAAACAGCATACAGCCAACCTCCAATCAGTAAGAGTGATTCTCAGTGGTTCTCAGTGATTCTCAGTAACCTGGAAGGTTACGAAACATATGAAGTTCTCAGTCAAGAACTGCACCAAGATGTCACCTAAATCAGTCATTATGACAGATTTAGGTGACATCTTGGTGCAGTGCCACGGCCTGATAAGCTACAAAGAAAGAATGTCAGGCGTACATTGCAGGAAGTAGTCAGAGACTGCATAGTCTCTGACCACTTCCCGCATCCCACAGTCAAGAGGATAAACCAAATGGAGGTTAAATGGATTTGTAGAGATATACAGCAAAGAGCTGTAAAAAAGAAAACATCATAGAGGGAATATAAAGAAAATATGATCGGTATACTCATGAGTAGCAGAAAGTGCAAGAAAGAAGGGTGATTGGATGATAAGAAAGGCCAAATCATATTATGAGAAAAAATCAGTTAAGAGCAGGACAAAATAAATCCCAAAGATTTTTTTTTTTTTTTTTTTTTTTTTTTTTTTTTTTTTTTTTTGTTATGTAACAAGTAAGAGGAAAAATGACTATGGTAGGATGACTTTAACCAATGCTGATGGTAGGAAGTTGACAGAGGAAAAAGTGGAGTTACTGAGTGATCATTTTGCAGTTTTGATGAACAGTGATGCATATCAAAATTGGTGAAAATGAAGAGGAGGTGTTCAGCATATTGCAAAATATGAATGTGAACACAGCAGTGGGACTGGATAGCATGTCAATCCATGTGTTGTGTGAATTTTCAAGAGAACTGGCAGTGCCTCTAATGAAATTATTCAATTTAAGTCTTACCTCTGGCAAGATTCCAAGAGAAGCAGAAAGAAAGTAAGATAGTTCCTTTACATAAAGGTGGCTCTAAGACAGAAGTAGCAAATTACAGACCAATTATTATCTCAGGAGTGGTAGTTCAAGTACTGACAAAGCTGGTTAAAGGTAAAATCCAACAGTAGTGGATATGAATACAATACTGTGGTGAGCACCATGGCTTTGTAAAAGGTAGGTCCTTCCTTAGTAATTTATTAACATTTTATAACAGACTGACAGCAGAATTAGATAAGGGAAATGGTTCCTTACATCAAACTGCTGCTGGACTTTGCAAAGGCATTTGACAGAATACCACATGGTAAAACTATTATTACTAAAACTGGAGCAAAGAGTTAGTAAAATAGCTCAAAGGATTACTTGGATGTTGAAACACATGCTACCAAGTAAAGATAGGAAGGTTTATTATCCTTCTTTATAAGGTTACAATTTGTCTGCAGCTTGACTACTGTGCACAGATTTGGTCACATGAATTTCTTTCAGATCAGGAGGTGATGGAGAGGATTCAGAGATGAGTGACCAAACTGGTGACCAGTTTGTAGAATTCTCCCTATGACGATCGGTTGAAGGTGTGTGGGTTGCAAAGTTTAGTTGACAGGCAGAAAAGAGGGGACATGATAGAAACTTATAAGTTATAAAATATGTTGCATAAGATCAACACAAAAGAAAATTTTCAGTACATGATGAATAGATGAGAGAAAGAGAGGTCACCCATGGAAGATGTGTAACTTCCATGGGTGTGGTTAGTATAATTGGTGGACTAGATTTTTTGCTTGGAAAGTGGCGAGTGAGTGGAATGGACTGCCAGAGTTAGTTGTGAGTTCCCAACAGCAAGTAAGTTTAAGGAGAGGTATGACAGGCATTGTGTGTATAAAGGTTAGTGTGGATCTCCTGTACTATGTCTTCTGACGTCATGAAAGTAAAAAGATGCAGCACAGTTGTTTATTCATTGTTGTTGTTGTTAGAGTCTTTTCTTCTCTTCCTTACACTCTATCCTTAAAACATAAGCATGTGCGTACATGTGTGTGTGTGTGTGTGTGTGTCTTCCTCTCTTCTTTGTGTACTGTTCTGGAAGATGTCAGGAATTTTCTAAATAATGTTAAATTTAATTCTGAACACAAACTTTTATGGAACTGTTTCACATTGTTTAACAGCTTCGTATATGACACGTACTTATACATCTATAACAGTATGTATCAAATGCCTTAGAAGATAGTATAAGCTCTGACAATACTGGAATCCCAAGAGACTAAACTGGAGGAAAACTGTCAATAGGAAGTTACTAATAATGTAAAATTTTCAGACAGTAACTATCAAAGCAACTTATACATCCTTGAGGGTACATCTTTGTAATTTGATGACAATCATCATCATCAAATTCCTCACATAATACCCTCAAGGGGGTGTACAGGATATTATAGTACTACATGAAAAATTTACATCATTACTAACTTCCTATCTACAATTTTCCTCCAAATCAGTCTGTTACTTGTCAAGACTATAACATTATCAGATCTTATATTTCTATTGTCTAAGGCACTTGGTACTGTATCAATCCACCCATATCTCGGTCTTCCTCTGGGTCCTTTTCCTGCCATCCTGGCAGAGAACACTTGTTTTGCTAATTTTTCCTCGCCCATTCTGTTTAAGCGACCATACCACCTGAAATTAGCTCTGCTAACACATTCGTGGATGCTGACAATGTCAAGTTCTTTCCTAATATCCTCGTTTCTAATATGATATTGCCATTGATGCCATCTGTTCATGCCTCTAATCTTTCTCAGGACTCTCATATAATATCTGCGATCTCTAGTCTTTGGTCAAGTGTTTTACTTCTGACTCAGCTCTCAGATCAATAAGTTAAAACTGGTTTGAACACTGTCTTGTATACAGCTAATTTAGTGTTCCGACTAATTTCTCTCTTATTCCATATGATTTTATCTAATTGACTTCCCACCATACCAGCTTTGTTGATTCTGTTGTCTATTTCCATATTTAACTTACCATCTTCACTAAAAATCGTGCCTAAGTAGCTGAAATGTTTTACATTTTCTACAGGTTCTCCGTTCACAACACAGTTGACATTTTCAACGATTCTACCTATTTTCATTGTCTTTGTCTTTTAATTGCTGACATTCAAACCATATCTATTACAACAGTTATTCAATTTAGTAAGGGAATCTTGCAAACTTGTAGCGGATTTATTTAGAAGTATAACATCGTAGGCATAAAGCAAAGAGCTGACATTAACATCTCCAATTCTGATATCATGTTTAACACCACTTTCCTTCATAATGTGATCCATATAGATAATGAATAACAGAGGAGGATAATGTACATCCTTGTCTCACACCAGATTTAACATTAAACCATCTTCCTGTACTTCCTTCAATTCTAACTGCTGACTTACAACTCAAATAAAGACTAAGTATTGCTTGATATAATGCCCCATTGACACCATATAACTGCAGCGTATTGAATAGCTTCTCTCTTGGCACCTCGTCATTTTCCAGATCGACAAAACTTAAATACAGATCTTTGTTATATTCCCATGCATTCTCAACTATTTGTTGTAAAGTGAAGATCTGATCCTGACAGTTTCTTCTTCACCAAGCTTTTCTTCCACAATTCTTCTCAACCATTTATCAAGTATACTTGCATAAATTTTGCCAGGAACACTCAGTAGGGAAATACCTCTGTAATTCTCACATTCAGTTTTATTTTCATTTTTATATATGGGTACTATGAGAGCTCTATTCCATTCATCGGGAATTCGTCCCTCTATCCAAGCCTTTTGAACTATGCAGTGCAGCCACTGTAAGACTTTTATACCACCATACTTCAGCATTTCTGGTCGAACATCATAGTCCTGCTGCCTTTCCACATTTCAAGCCTTTGATGGCTTTTTCTACTTCAAGTAATAGATATGTATTCCTGACTGTATATGCCTGGTCAGTATTTTTTACCACTGTGCTGTCATCACTGCTTGTTTCATTTAGCAATTTTTCAAAGTAATTACTCCATACTTCAAGGATATCTTTTTCTCCCATTTTCATATCACCTTTATCGTCTCTAACTCCTTTTACAGTATTTCTAAGCTTCTTCAACAATCTCCAGAATATTTTGCCACCTTCTTGATATTTATTTTCTATGTTCTTGCCAAAGTCCTCCCATGACTTTTGTTTAGCTAGTTTTACACAGTGTTTAGCTTTCTTACATTTGTCTCTGTATTCTCTAAGAGCACAAGCTGACTTATTTGCCAGGAACTTTTGATATGCTTTCTTCTTTTCCTTCACTGCCTCTTTAACTTCCTGTGTCCACCATGGAGTTCTGATTTTTCTATCCTTGCAGATAACCTCACCACATGCCTCTCTGGCTGAATCAATCAGGGTTTTCTTCAAGGCTTGCCACTGAATCTCCAAGGTTTGGTTCCTGTTCTCAAACTCTTTCATTTTTTTCTTCAATAAGCTTTGTGTATTTTAGTCTATAGTTCACATCTGAGAGCTGCTCAACTTTTATTTGCTTTAAAACTTTCTTACATGCTATCTTTTCAACATGAAATTCAGTTTTATCCTGCTCAAGACTAAATAGTGATCGCTTCCAATTTCAAATCCTCTGTACACTTTGGTGTCCTGCACCAGGGATAAAACAGCACTATCAACAATAACATAGTCAATGAGACTTTTCTTATTCCTTGCCTCTTCTCTCCATGTGAATTTGTGCACATTTTTATGTTGGAACATGGTGTTAGTAATAACCAGTCCATGTCCTGAGCAGAAATCCAACAGGTATTTACCATTATTATTAGCTTTGCTCTTTTCTCCAAATTTTCACAAAATATTTTTGTATGTCTGATAATCATTTCCTACTTTGCTATTTCGATCCCCAACAAGGACCCACTTTGACTTTTTCATTGTGTCAGTTGCTTTCTCTAAAGCATCAAAAAATTCCTCTACTTCTACTTTAGTAGAACCTTCTGTGGGACCATAGGCACAAATACGTCTCATTGTCCAATTCCCCATTCTGATATTTCCCACATCACTCTACTTGAGACTGCCTGCCATTCAAGAAGATTAGCCTCGTATTTTGTGTTGAATACTATGGCTACTCCTTCTTTTCCTTGATTGTTATTGGCTGAATATAACATTTTGTATTTATTGCTCAGAAAGATTCCACCAGTTTTTGTCTTTTTTGTTTCAGTCACCCCTATTATGCCGATCTGGTACTTATCTAATTCCTCAGCTAGCTCCATTTCTTTGCCATTCAGGCTTCTTATGTTGATAGTACCGATCTTTAACTCTGGTGATGTTGAGTTGGGGTGCACTTTCCGATTTGTTCCAGTAGCTGACTTTTCGCTGTTCGCCCTGGTTACCTGGCAAAGACAACAGGGGCCTTATGTAACCAGGCGATGCCCCAGCCAGCATGAAATTTTGTCATGCTGTACCATCATTTTGTATATTGGTTTAAGCCAATAAGAATACAATTTGGTTGGCTAAATCCCAAATTGCCAGCCCATTCTCATTCGTTCAGTATCCAGGTAGATACCCAACAGGGTGCACCACAAGAAGGTGAGGATTGGACATTAGGTCAGAAGCCCTGGTCGGTTCCCCGCATTCCTTTAAAGGCTATGTGGAGGCCTCCTCTCAGTTATACAGCTTCGACCCTTAAGCAACCCATTTGATGACAATTACTACATAATGTACACATGTGCAAGAAAAAAAAATCATGAAATATCAGTACTAAAGCCTGAAAGAAAATAATTAAAGAACTACTGGTATTTGACTGAGAGATTCTGAAAATGTTGAATACATAAATAATGCCATGTCTGAACATATAATATTGTGATATTTTAGTTTTGAGTTAACCATCCACGGATTTTTCTGAAATATCTATCAATATGTTGAGTACTCTGATTGAATGTGACCTACTCATCATTATTGGGTCACATTCAAATGGAATACTCATTCTAATTTGTAGACATCCATCCCAAGGTCTCTGAAAGCTTTTGATTCCAAATGCATATGTTCTAAACATGATTTCAAGAAATCATATTTGGAACATATGGAAATAGTCACATTTCAAAGCATACTTCAGTTTTATAAATATGAAAAACCATGGAGCAAGATGTGGCAAACAGAGGTTATTTAAATAACAAGATCTCTTTAATTAGCCAAATATGTTATTCCACTTTCTTTTGTCATATTCAGCTTCTTTGGTAACTTCTGAATAGTCAATTAAATGTTCAAAAAAAAAAAAAATCACCATTTTAATCACTTTGTGTGTGTGTGTGTGTGTGTGTGTGTGTGTGTGTGTGTGTGTGTGTGTGTGTGTGTGTGTGTGTGTGTGTGTGTGTGTGTGTGTGAAAGTTTTTCTAGTTGCTGGACAGTCAGATGATTCAAAATTATTTAAATCTCTCTTTTCGATTTTGAAATCTTTTAATCCACAATCCTGTGTTCTGTGACCCATATACTGCTCCATTTTATTTCAAATGAAAACAAGTTCATGGCAATATTTACAATTTCATTAAAAACTGATTATAGATTCTGTGTTCAAAGAATTTATCACCCAGTTTTATGCTGCTCATTGACTTGTTGCCACAACAAAACAAATTGAATCTAAATTATTTTGTTGCACAACACAATACTATATTTATGAATAATGCAGACATATGTCCCCCCTACATGTGCTATATCACTAGTATTACAGTGATAAGGCAAAAATTAGTCTAATTATATTATTGTCAGATATTGTATATTTGTTCAGCTTGTCAATCAAATTTCATAGTACAAAGATGCTAAACTCATTTAATCAGTCATAACACTGAATTTCCTTAACATAAATTATAATGATCAGTATAAGTATTAGAATGTCACATGCTTAACTAAATGCTTATTATTATTATTATTAAAGCAAAGACAAACCACTATCAATATGCCTTAATGATAAGAATAAGGCTTTAAACCATTTGCATTTCAAAACATTTTGCATATTATTATTGCATGCTAACAAAGTGCTATCATTCTGCCCTGCAAATTATTAGTGATTATTCCAGTGTTCTCATTAAAATCATGAGTTGCAAATTAAACATACAGCATAAATAAAGAGTTGAGAATGGATTGTTTAACTTTAATATTTTTTGCAGGTGTAGGCTGGTTATAGTAGTTATCAACACTTAAACTTGTGGATGAGTTCAGAAGATGCTTTTCATATGGTACATACTTTTCAAGATATTTAAGTTTTGATTTTCTTCAGTTTAAAAAAAAAATTCAAGAAAATTGACTGTAGAAGCCACACTATTTCAGACATTAAAAATATTGTGTTAATGTTAAGTACCATGAGATGGTACTTGTTAGCCATCTCTTCACTAAATGCCACTTAAAATTAGTGATATACTTGTGCAGCTATCTCTGATTGACTTGGCTACCGGTGGAAATTGAACTGCTCAATGAGTCCCCTTTGACTACTCCCTGTAACAGAATAAAAGGTGTTAGGTGAGGTTAAGTTTTGATTGTTGTTAAACTCCTAAGAAGTATTACATCTCAAAAATGGAGAGTCCTTTTCAAATTGCTCAGAAATTCTGGACAATTATAACAATATTTCACCTCCATTTCAAAAAATTAACAATGTGCTTATAATTATAAACTCTACATTAAATATTATATGGGCAAATTATTTAGACAGATAGATAATATTTGGCTAACCTTTTTCCAAATATGTCCTTTTCTTATGATAAAAAAAAGAAAATATTACGTTTATCATACAACATAATAATTATCACGAATAATTTCTTCTATGAATGGTATTCATAGAAGAAAAACGTCAATATTAAAACTACTTTGAATGTCATCAGGGTTTTATATACTACTCTACAACACTTGAAGAATAAACTTATGTAGTTTAAATTATTTACTAGAAATATTATGCTGTATATGTATTGAGGATTTCTGAGTTGCCACTGAAGACGATGCTGCATGTGGATTTTGGATAATGTGGGACTTGCATGTTGTGAGCCTTAGTTCTGAATGTTTTTTTGCAGATTCATGTTCCACTCAATGCCCAGAACTACGACAGCGGTCTGAAAAGTTCTCAGCCTCAACAATAGATGAACACTATCAGCACAATTTTTTTTCTAAGTTGGTACATCTGTCATAAGCATCTATGTGAAATTGCAAGTCATTCTATCAAGTAGTTTGTTTTATACAGCTGTCTGAAGCAAAAGTGTTGTCTATATCCCTTGAAATGGATAAAATTGAATATTGTGCGGTTATAAAATTATTTGTAAAAGAAGATTTAAAGGGCAAAAGAAATTCATTTGGGGTGCTTAAGGGTCAAAGCTGTATAACTGAGAGGAGACCTCCACATAGCCTTTAAAGGAATGCGGAGAACCGACCAGGGCTTCTGACCTAATGTCCAATCCTCACCTTCTCGTGGTGCACCCTGTTGGGTATCTACTTTGATACTGAACGAACGAGGATGGGCTGGCAATTTGGGATTTAGCCGACCAAATTGTATTCTTATTGGTTAAACCAAAATAAAAAATGATGGTACAACATGACAAATTTTCATACTGGCTAGGGCGTCGCCCGGTTAAACAAGGCCCCCGTTGTTTTCGCCAGGGAACCAGGGCAAACAGCGAAAAGTCAGCTACTGGAATAAATCTGAAAACAAACCCCAACTCAACATCACCAGAGTTAAAGATCGGTACTATCAACGTAAGAAGCCTGAATGGCAAAGAAATGGAGCTAGCTGAGGAATTAGATAAGTACCAGATCGACATAATAGGGGTGACTGAAACAAAAAAGACCAAAACTGGTGAGATCTTTCTGAGCAATAAATACAAAATGTTATATTCAGGCAATGACAATCAAGGAAAAGAAGGAGTAGGCATAGTATTCAACACAAAATACGAGGCTAATCTTCTTGAATGGCAGTCAGTCTCAAGTAGAGTAATGTGGGCAAATATGAGAATGGGGAACTGGACAATGAGACGTATTTGTGCCTATGGTCCCACAGAAGGTTCTACTAAGTAGATGTGGAGGAATTTTTTGACGCTTTAGAAAAAGTAACACAACGAAAAAGGAAAGTTTGTCCTTGTTGGGGATCTAAATAGCAGAGTAGGAAATGATTGTGAGACATACAAAAATATTTTGGGAAAATTTGGAGAAAAGAGCAAAGCTAATAATAATGGCAAATATCTGTTGGATTTCTGCTCAGGACATGGACTGGTTATTACTAACACCATGTTCCAACATAAAAATGTGCACAAATTCACATGGAGAGAAGAGGCTAGGAATAAGAAAAGTCTCATTGACTATGTTATTGTTGATAGTGATATTTTCTCCCTGGTGCAGGACACTAGAGTGGACAGAGGATTTGAAATTGGAAGTGATCACCATTTAGTCTTGAGCAGGATAAAATTGAATTTCATATTGAAAAGAATAACATATAAGAAAGTTTTAAAGCGAACAAAAATTGAGCAGCTCTCAAATGTGAACTGTAGACTAAAATACAGAAAGATTACTGAAAAGAAAATGAAAGAGTTTGAGAACAGGAATCAAACCTTGGAGATTCAGTGGCAAACTCTGAAGAAAACATTGATTGATTCTGCCAGAGAGGCATGTGGTGAGGTTGTGTGCAAGGATAAAAAAATCAGAACTCCATGGTGGACACAGGAAGTTAAAGAGGCAGTGAAGGAAAAGAAGAAAGCATATCAAAAGTTCCTGGCAAATAAGTCAGCTTTTACTCTTACAGAATACAGAGACAAATGTAAGAAAGCTAAACAGTGTGTAAAACTAGCTAAACAAAAGTCATGGGAGGACTTTGGCAAGAATATAGAAAATAAATATCAAGAAGGTGGCAAAATATTCTGGAGGTTGTTGAAGAAGCTTAAGAATGGAGGAAAGAGTGCTGTAAAAGGAATTAGAGATGATAAAGGTGACATGAAAACAGGAGAAAAAGATATCCTTGAAGTATGGAGTAATTATTTTGAAAAACTGCTAAATGAAACAAGCAGTGATGACAGCACAGTGATAAAAAACAATGACCAGGCATGCAGTCAGGAATACATATCCATACTTGAAGTAGAAAAAGCCATCAAAGGCTTGAAATGTGGAAAGGCAGCAGGAGTAGATGATATTCAACCAGAAATGCTGAAGTATGGTGGTAAAAGAGTCTTACAGTGGCTGCACTGCATAGTTCAGAAAGCCTGGACAGAGGGACGAATTCCCGATGATTGGAGTAGAGCTCTCATAGTACCCATATATAAAAAGGGAAATAAAACTGAATGTGAGAATTACATAGGTATTTCCCTACCGAGTGTTCCTGGCAAAATTTATGCAAGTATACTTGATAAACGGTTGAGAAGAATTGTGGAAGAAAAGCTTGGTGAAGAAGAAACTGTCAGGATCAGATCTTCACTTTACAACAAATAGTTGAGAAAGCATGGGAATATAACAAAGATCTGTATTTAAGTTTTGTCGCTTTTGAAAAGGCATATGACAAGGTGCCAAGAGAGAAGCTATTCAATACGCTGCAGTTATATGGTGTCAATGGGGCATTATATCAAGCAATACTTAGTCTTTATTTGAGTTGTAAGTCAGCAGTTAGAATTGAAGGAAGTATAGGAAGATGGTTTAATGTTAAATCTGGTGTGAGACAAGGATGTACATTATCCCCTCTGTTATTCATTATCTATATGGATCACATTATGAAGGAATGTGGTATTAAACCTGATATCAAAACTGGAGATGTTAATGTCAGCTCTTTGCTTTATGCAGATGATGTTATACTTCTAAATAAATTTGCTACAAGTCTGCACGATTCTCTGACTAAATTGAATAGCTGTTGTAATAGATATGGTATGAAGGTCAGCAATAAAAAGACAAAGACAATGAAAATAGGCAGAATCATTGAAAATGTCAACTCTGTTGTGAATGGAGAACCTGTGGAACAAGTAAAACATTTCAGCTACTTAGGCATGATTTTTACTGAAGATGGTAAATTAAATATAGAAATAGACAACAGAATCAACAAAGCTGGTATGGTGGGAAGTCAATTGAATAAATTCATATGGAATAAGAAAGAAATTAGTTGGAACACTAAATTAGCTGTATACAAGACAGTGTTCAAACCAGTTTTAACTTATGGATCTGAGAGTTGGGTCAGAAGTAAAACACTTGACCAAAGACTAGAGACTGCAGATATGAGAGTCCTGAGAAAGATTAGAGGCGTGAACAGATGGCATCAATGGCAATATCATATTAAAAATGAGGATATTAGGAAAGAACTTGACATTGTCAGCATCCAGGAATGCGTTAGCAGAGCTAATCTCAGATGGTATGGTCACTTAAATAGAATGGGAGAGGAAAGATTAGCAAAACAAGTGTTCTCTGCCAGGTTGGCAGGAAAACGACCCAGAGGAAGACCAAGATATAGGTGGATTGATACGGTACAAAGTGCCTTAGACGATAGAAATATAAGATCTGATAATGTTGGAGTCTTGACAAGTAACAGACTGATTTGGAGGAAAATTGTAGATAGGAAGTAATAATGATGTAATTTTTTCATGTAGTACTGTCATATCCTGTACACCCCTTGAGGGTACATGGCAGGAATTTGATGATGATGATGATGATGAAAGAAATTCATTTGAAGTTCATAAAAGTTTATAGGCACTCTTCTCTTTTAATTAAGAAATGGGCTGCTGAGTTTAAAGGTGGCTGTACCAACCAAGATGATCCATGTGAAGGAAGTTCAAAAAGTGTAACAACACCAGAAATCATCGATCAAGTGCACGATATGGTACTGGGTGACCGGTGAATCAAAGAGCATGAAATTGCTGAGACTATAGGCATTTCAAAAGAAAGTGTAGGATATATTTTGCATGAAGAACTGCAAATGAAAAAGTTTTATGCAAGATGGGTACCACGATTGCTCACAGCATATCAAAAATGCACTCGCATGAAAATCTCTGAACAGTACTTTTAGCATTTTAACAAGAGTAAAACTGATTTGGTGCAATTTATTACTATGGATGAGACTTGAATTCAGCATTATGCACCAGAACCCAAACAGCAATCAAAACAATGGGCAGAAGCCGGTTATTCAGTGCCAAAGAAGACAAAGTTAGTTCCATCAGCAGGAAAGGTCATGGCATCTGTGTTTTGGGATGCTAAAGGCATTTTGTTTATTAATTATCTTGAAAAGGGTAAAACAATAACTGGGGAATAATATTCTGATCTTTTAACCAGAATAGATGAAAAAATTAGTGAGAAAAGACCCGGTTTGCAGAAGAAAAAAATCATCTTTCATCACAACAATGCACCTGTCCACAAAGGTGTTTTGGCAATGGGAAAATTAAGGGATCTGCACTATGAATTGTTGGAGCATCCACCCTATTCCATAGATTTGGCTCCCTCTGACTTCTATCTCTTCCCAAAACTAAAACTTTTCCTCATTGGTCAACATTTTTCTTCAAATCAAGAGGTGATTGCAGCTGTAGAGGGATATTTTGCAGATTTTACTGAGAACCACCACAGGGATGGAATAATGGCGCTGGAGCATGGCCAGAATAAATGTATTAGTCTTAAGAAAGATTATGTTGAAAAATAAAAATAATTTTGAAATTGTAAATTCATTGTTTCATTGTTAGGCCAAAAACTTTTCAGACCACCCTTGTATGTGTCAGCTGATGAATAGCAATTTTTACATATTATACTTCATAGTATGCTACAGTTATGTTCAGTTAGTGTGGTGGGACATCCACTGCATGTAGGACATGAAGATGACATCTTATGCTTCCACCTCAGTATGGTATCACTGATTGTTGACCTGGTACAAAATACCTCTTTCAAACTCAGTTAATTCCCTTCTCTCAGCCATATCGCAGCTACACTAACTTGGGAGCATCATATTCTCAAGAAGTCCCTAACCCCACATAATGAGCAATCGTTTTGCACTTACCAAACTAATTTGCTTAAACATTTTATGATCATCACATCCACATTTCCTGAGAAGGCACAATTCATCTTTTATTATGAGTGATACTCCACTGTCCCTTTTGCATTCCCTAACCAGCTGAAATATACTATAGCCCTCAATACTACCCCTGTCAGTACATCCTCCTCAGTTAACCAAATTAGATCTGATTAACCAAGATTAGTCCAGAAAAGCTTTTATAAATATGTAATGAAAAAGAATAAGGAAAGAAAGTGAAACAATAGAAATAAATTAAGTATAACCAGTCAGCTGCCCATTAATGAATTTGAATAATCCAGTGTTGCAAGAGAAACTAAGTATTTTAGAAATGTATATATGTGAGAACATCAGTCAAAAGAGGCATTACTGCTTGAGAGACAAAATTTACCTAACTAGTTTCATATGCAGGTAGTAGGTTTTCATTTTGGAAACTCAAGTTTTTTCGACCCAATACATAATTTATTGAGTACTCAAAATAAACTGCATTCTCTAGATGTTTTTATATATATGAGTGAATAATGTTTGATTTATACACTTCACTATAAATAATACATAACTGAAAATATTTTGTGAATAGCGTAGTGTATGCCTTTGAAGTGTTTTTTTAAACTAGATTATTACTGACATTTTGATTCATTTATGAGTAATCGTTATTGTGTATGTGCTCTGAAACAGATAAGATAGATTATATTTCATATACTTATGTAAAGAGCAAAGAGCAACAGGATTTATTCATTATTGCCTCCAACCAAACAGAAAGCCAAACATTTCAAAAGGTACATCATCATACTCTCTCTTTCCATCCCCATTCTCTTTTCTTTCTCCTTTCTTTGATCAATGAAGTAGCTTTTGTATACTTATACAAAAGTGACATCATGACAACTTCATTTCCAAAGCCCTTCAAAGTTTTGTTATTTTGGGTCACACAGTATATTATACATAAATATGTGTGTGTTTAAAACAATACACTCGATTTATTAGTAGGATAAGATAATATGTTAGATGCCATGCAAACAAGATGCTGCACTACAAAAGATTTATATGAAGGTTAGTTTTTCTCAGCCAAAGACTTAAACTGTAACCTTCATGTTCTGCTGGCCAAGAAACTCTATTTCCTTGAAATTTTTGCTGTGCTTCTTTTGAGACTTCAGATGGAGGAATTTTAATATTTATCAAGATTCCATTTGGCATAGCTGAAGAAAAAATCAGTGCAATAAATCTACATTAAATTCAAACTAGATCAAATATCTCCTCATATTTTGAAAGATGTGTTAATGTATTAAGAATAACAAAAAAAGTTCAAAAACATAAAATGAAAAGTACTGTACTACAAATGTATTTATATGCAATCTTTTTACTTTAAGTTTACAGCAAAATATGTATTCACAATATGATTACATATTGTGAATACATATTACAGAAATAATATACTGTATAATTCATCTGTTTAGAGAGTTGTATATACACTTTATGGAAATAAGCATTATTAATTATCACTTTTTAACACAATAATCAGAATAAGTATTATAGCTTACACATAAATACAAATCTCTTATCCTTTTATATATGCATATACACAAACACAATTACTTGCTTGATCTTGAATGTATGTATGTAGTTCTGTGTAATTCTTTATATTTAGTGATCCTGATCCCAAACAATAAAATAACAGCAAAATGTATGTAGACCTATAATTTTCATGCAAATTAAATCCATACACTCATGATTTGCATTTCATGGAAGCTGCAAAGTAAGGTATGTACTATAGCATTATCATCATTGAGAAAGGACTGTCATAAGTTGTGCAGCTCATCATAGATAGCCTGTACAATGCAAGGTGTATCATACAACTCCTTAAACTCATTTACTGTTTACACTCTCATCACCTTTGAAGACAATGCAAAAAAGCTACTTCTCACTCTCTTACTCACTGCTCTCTTGCACAATGTCCAGGTATAACTCATGTCCTTGTCCTGTTTCCATATTTTACCATATATACAATCTTCTCAGTGTGTCTGGTAGATAGATCTCACTAGCTTAAATGTCCTAATCATATCATCCCTAAAAATTTCATTACTTTTATATACTCTCTGTAAAGGTTTTGCATTTCCTTCAAATTACTGTGCACAGATATGATAATATGAAATGTTATTTATGAGAACAGACTAAGGATGTATAATCTATAAAGGTTAGCTGAGAAAGAATGAAGAGGTGATATGATTGGAACATTTAAGCTGTTAGAGGTATCTACTGGCTGGACAAAAGGAAGGTTTTTCATTTATAGAAGGGGGGGGGGGATATCTTTGAAGCACATGGGAGGTCTGAGCAAGGGAGCAAGAAGTAACTATTTTCTGCATGGAGAATGGCAGGAGCACGGAATGATTGCCTGAGAGAGTGTACACAGCAAAAGAATTTATGAAATGTATGAGAAACTTCATTTCCTATAGCAGATCTCACACAATGAGTCTCTCAACTCCATAGAGGTCCTGAATAATAATAATAATAATAATGCCATCATGCATGGCTGAATGTAAGGTTATTGTGACCACTTAGTTATAGTTTTAAGAGGGCCCTCTACTGAATAAATTTTAGGTAATCTGTATTGAGAAAGAGATCCCTTATAGTGAAATACAAAGCTGTAACTCATCTAGCTTATGCATTAATCTGGCCCTGATGCTATTGTATGTGTAGTTATCATGAATGATGTAAAACAGATTCGATGGGTTAGTTCACATGAACACTGACTAGAATGACATTCAATATATGTAGTTCTATATACATATCGAACTATATACAGATTCGATGGTTTAGTTCACATGAACACTTACAAAGCTGTAACTCATCTAACTTATGCATAAATCTGGCCCTGACTATTGTATGTGTAGTAATCATGGATGATGTAAAACAGATTCGATGGGTTAGTTCACATGAACACTGACTAGAATGACATTCAATATATGTAGTTCTATATACATATTGAACTATATACAGATTCAATGGTTTAGTTCACATGAACACTGACTAGAATGACATTCAATATATGTAGTTCTATATACATATTGCTGTAATTTTATTGCTCAGATCAGGATCACTAAATATATAAAGCGTAACAGAGGAAGAGCCAAATACTAAATACATTCAAGAGCAAGTTATTAAGTGTGCAAACATACGAAGCAATGGTGTTTTCTAAATCAGATTAAATTATCGATGAAGTCATGTCACACATCAGCATCTGTTCTACAATCTGACTGTTGTCACTGTTTTTTTAAGGTATAGTCTAATACAGAATAAATCTCCACGGTCACACCATTTAATCAAAGCGCTTTCCACATATATGAAGCTTCATCCCTAGGTTTGATCAGGAGCAATATACAATGAAACCATCTTACCTCTGCTGGTTAATACCCTTTTCAGTATTGCAGCAATCTTCTGGACTATTTTCAACACCTTTGTGATATGTCCCATAAACTTCAAACTTCTATCTGCTATCATCCAAGAGCCTTTTGTTGCCTTCTCCAGTATAGTTACTACCAACAGTGGTGCGGACTTCCCTCTGTGGATTCCAAAGTTCAAAATAAATTGGCGATTCATTCATTTGTCCACCTTTTCAGCTCACTCAAATCTTCCTGAAGAGCCATAACATTATAAATAATAATTATCCCAAGCATCACGTCATCAACAAATACTGAATATTTCCAGTGACTTATAGTATCAGTGACATGAAGGTTGAACAATAATGATCCCAATACTGTGCCCTGTGGAACTTCACTCATAACTATCCTTCTTCCTGATAGCATTTCCCCATCCATACACAACTCTGTTTTTTCCAATTTAAATAAATATGTAATTTTTTGCAAAAATTACCTTTTTCTTGTTTGCAAAAATTACCTTTTTTGTAAAGTCAGCATGGCTTTGAAAAGTTAATACTATTACCCTCATCTGTTGAATTCTATATATGAGCTCTTACTAATTTTTTCATCTGCTTCTCTGGTTGGCTGAGTGGTTAGCATACTCACTCTCCAATCAACAGGCTCATGTTTAAATCCCACCATGGGCATGGATGTTTCTGATTGTCTTTAGGTGGGAAATGAATTTCATTGCCCGGTGTGAGACCACCGTCCCATTTATCGCAGGCCTGAAAAAGTTTCATGTTTGGTCTCTAGATTAGGGTTTCTGGATTATGTAAAAATAAATTTAAAATATATAAAATTGATAAAATGGAAAAAAAAAATCCTTAGCCAACTCATGGTACAAAATGCACTAAAAGTTTGCAAATAACTTTTCACAGGTGGGAGCAACGTAAAAAAAAAAAAATCTAAACAACCACAGTAGAAATGTAAACTGATGCCTCCTGAAGAAATATATAACCACCACCATTTAAGCAATGACACTATATTATCCTCCTTCTACTCCTTAGGAATTCTTCAAGTCAAGACTTTCATTAAGCAGCCAGGTCAATGGCAATGTCAGTTCCTTAACACATTCCCCTAAACCACATAATGAAATTTCATCCAGTCACATTGTCTTGCTGACATTCCTGTTTAATATTCTTAATACATCCACTTCATTCACTTCTAACCCTTCAACTGTCACCATCCCTCTAGGAATAAAACCTGCTCCATCAGAATGAAATATCCTAATAGCAATAATTAAATTTACATCTCTGCTATTGTCCGCAATGGTTACCCAAATGCCTTCTCTACATCTGGCCAGGTCATTTGTCCACATGCTTGCTAGTCTCCTCACATATTCTAATTTTTCCTTATTACACTAATCACTTTCTTAGTTTGAGCTTTATATTCTTCATGCAACTGCACTCCATCTTTTTCTTTACCTTTTCTGTAACATTTTTTCATCTGTAACATGCGTAACACCTTTTCATCTGTAATTTCTGTTTGATATCCTTGGGCATCCATTTTGCCCAAAGCTTTTCAACATTCTCATTCAAAGTATACATTATGCTACTGTTTTTGGGGATGTTAGTAGACAGAATGTTGAATACAGAATACCATATTGGCTCGAATATAACTTGCCTTCGTGTATATCTCGCATCCCTGATTTTATTTTACAAAAAAAAAAAAAAAAAAAAAAAGAAATTAAAAAGCTTCACATATGCCTCGCACAGAAAAAAAGCTTAAAACTTTAAGAAACAGATGGTGAATGTTGTTATGGCAGTTTCAGGTATTTTGAAATTCAGTTGAAGAGAATCAGTATTTCAACTCAACAATCGTCGGTTTGCCTTTTTCGTTCAGTCGCGCAATCTTTTGTTAATACCACACCAATCATATGATTAGTGCAGTATTGGTGTGGCATAGAGATGGAAGGAACCAGTACAGAAAATTTGTAACACCCATCTCATCATACCATTCCATAACAGCTGCAGCTTTGTGGCATGAGGTATTGTCATCTTGATAGTAACACAGGTCTGTTCCATAAAAACTCCACAGTGTAGGCAGCACCTGATTATCCAAAATATCTAGGTACTGAGCTGCCTTCATGGAACCATGGACAACGAACAGTGGTCCCACTTCAAACCAGCTGAATGCACCCTACACTATTAAACTTTACGATGAGCACAACATACTGCGATAACAAGTGTTCACCAGGCTGCCTCCATACCCACACCATACCATCAGATTGTAAACAGGTGAACCTTGATCCATTGCTCCAGAGTACCTTTTTCCACTGTCAATTGTCCAGTTTACACACTCTTTGCACCAGGCCAGAAAAGCTGCCTTGTTCATTGTTGTGATGTTTGGCTTGTGTGCCACTGCTCTTCTGTGGAAGCCCAGTAAATGGAGTTCTTTTCGTACAGTATTAATGCTCACTATGGTGTTACTGGGGCTCTGGACCTCATCATTTTCAGTGGCCACCCTCGGTGTTTTCCTGCACTAGTGATGCCAGAATGTCTCCATTTGTTGATTTTAACTGTTGATTATGACTGCTCTAGTTGAGCAATGGCATGTATGGACATGCCACCAATGTGACAGCCCACGATGACACCTCTCTCTCGAAGTCAGTGAGTTCAAGTCGTGTTGCCATACTACCTGTATTCAACTGCTACGATAAAATACAGCTTCCCAATATCTGTATACCAGTTTTTATGTTATTAACAAACCTGAAATGTTCCATAACTTCAAATAACAAGGGTGTCTGGACAATTATTGATAGATAGTGTATATGCCTAAACAAATCCAGAGCAAGTCTGCAAAATTCATAACTGAACTATGTTAACAAATCTGCCATGAAAAATCAACACTAAAAAGACCAAAACTATGAAAATATGCAGGAAAATAGAAAATTTTGACTGCATTCTCAGTGGAAAACTTCCAGAACAAGTCAAATATTTCAGTTATTTAGATATAATTTTTAGTGAGGTTGTCGAATAACATATGGAAACAGACAACAGAATAAGCAAAACTGACATGGTGGGAAGCCAGCTGAAAAAATTTATATGGAATAAGAAAAATTAGCCAAAATACTAAACTAGCAGTATACTGGAGACAGTGTTCAAGCCAATTTTAATTTATGAATCTGAGAGTTGGGTTACAAATAATATAGCTGATCAAAGACTAGGGATCACAGAATACGACAGTTTGGAGAAAATTAGAAAAGTGAACAGAAGGTTAATGGCAGAATTATATTTAAAATGAAGATATTAGGCAGAAACTTAACAATGTTAGCATTTGAAACGTGTAAGCAGACCTAAGGTAGTATGGTCTCAACATAATGGAAAAGGAAAGGTCAGCAAAATAGGTGTTTGATGCCAATATGACAGGAAAAAGACCAAGATGTAAGTGGATTTATGCAGTGAGAAGTGCCCTAGAAGACAGAAATATAAAATAAGATAATACTTTAATCCTGACAAGTGATAGACTAATTTGAAGGAAAACTATTCACAGGAGATCAGTAATGATGTAAACTTAATCATGTAGTATTGTCACAGAATACTACAATCATGTAGTATTCTGTACACCCCATCAGACTACATGCCATAAATTTAATTAAAAATAAATAGAAACAGAAGAACAACTATGTGAAAGAAACCAATAAGCTGTATATATTATAAAAATAAATACATAATTAATTATATATTTATCTGTCACATATTCCAAAAAGTGTGATTTACTTGGTGTTGCAGGTGGTTCTATAATGTCTTCAAGCTGTTTCATCTCAACTTCTATTTTCTTTATATTCGAATAGCTTTGCTGCATCAACTTCATTATCTTCTTAATAAATCCTACATAGTCTATATAAATAAAGTAATGCTGCATATTTCATTTGGTCAATAAAAAGTTGATAAGTCAAATTAATCCATTTAACAATAAAAATTTAATAATTCAATAATTCAATTTTTAAGCAGTTGCAACTGAATTTATAGAGATACTAAACAGTTTCTGAAATACATCTTGATCAGTATTTTATAATGAGGCAGTATTTTAAAATTTTTACATTAGTGCTATCATTTTTATCTAGGAATGCTGTTTTATCTTTCTGGGTAACATTCTTTTGCAGTTCTGATTGGAATTCTTTTTCAGGATTGCATATGAATGCTTTTTTAGGCATTTTGAAATTTTAGATAAGTACTTGGTTTTTCTCTGTTTACAAGAAAAATGACTGACCTCTAAATTTAAAATGCACCACTTTTACTAAATTTTAGTACATAAAAATAGATTTAATACAAAACAAAATAACTTACTGTAGGTCAAAGAATATTAACGATATTACTTTCAATCATTATATAGAACTGTGATTTTCTTTCAATATTGAATATCCATTTTTTTTTAAAGTTATGTGCAAAGTATTACAAAAATGCAAGGAAGGAATTAATTATGCAGATGCTATACTTTTTTGGAATTCTGTAGGACATAGATGCTCAGTGAGAAGGCATTTTATTATTATTATTATGTGACAACCTCCAGGGAGTCCAAAAACTCAACAAGGGAAGGCACCCACTCTACAACTCTCCATCTCCACCACCCAATCCACCAACTACAACGAATCACAGCTATCTTCATCATCTATACCAATGCTATCTTCATCATCTATACCAATGCCATCTACCACCCATCACCACTAGTATTTTCAAAGACAATCATGCACACATCCATGCTCACAGCAGGATTCGAACCCGCAGCCTTTTCGTTGGGGGAGCAGATACGCTAGCCTCTCGGCCAACATGCATTGATTCAGTCACAAGTTGTGTGAACAAGTGTCTGTGATAGTTGTACTCAACAAAATTACCATCAACCATTATCAAGACTTAAAAGTCTCATCATACACATATCTCAATAATACACTCCACACACCCACCACTCTAAGCACAAAATCTGTTCCTCACTGTCTTTCTCAGATACTTTATGTAAATTCCAGAAAGGGCCACTTTTTTCTCCCCCTCCTTCATATTAATTTACTAAGACTTACTCACTAACAACTTATACTTTTTCTTCTCTCTCTCTACTAAGTTCAAATGGCAGTCTCTCAATCTGTCCTTACAGCCTACACAATATTGTTTTCATCACACCTCTAAACTCATTCCAGGATCTTTCATTAGTCCAAGACTACTATGCAAATTTACACACAGCAATTCAGATGTAGCCAGATTAAAGTCAGTAGCATAATCTATTTAATGTTCAGGGATGGCAGGAGCTTAGTTGAATTGAGTTGGGTTGCTTTGAATTATGGCCAAAGAAACAGGCTATGAAGTCAGTATATTAGACTGTTAAATGCAGGATGAAAAACCTGAATTTCTAGAGGGGAAAAAACACTGACACCTTTGTATGATGCTAACTAACTCACCTTAAGTTGAACAGCCCTTATAAAGATTCTTTATATCCTAGATGGGATGTGAACCCATCTTTCCAATTAGAGGACACTGTCTTTACTGATTGAACTACAAGAGCTTGGTAGATGGGCTAATTAAAGCTCTAACAGATACAATAAAAACAATCAGCTTTATTGAAAGCCAAACAAAAGCTTAATGCATACTTAAACTGCTGATTAAGTGCTTTAACAAAAAGTATAGTCTTCTACAGTGGGAGGATAATATCCTTCTGCATCAATGTTTATATGAAAGCAATAATGCACTTGACAACATGAATTTGAACTTAAGGTAATAAAAACAGCATACAGAGGAAATTCTAAATCTTATCAAATGATATCATGCTGACTTAATGGAAGACAAACTAATAGGCTTATGATAAGTTAAATTTAATTAAATTCAATATTTTGCCCAAGTTATGTAGACATATAAATATATAAGAGACTTCCAAATGTCATGAAGAATGATGTCTTGGTTTCTCTTTAAGATTTCATGTATAACTGTACCATCACCAAGGATTTAAATATCCTTGAAAAGAAAAAATTGTCATCAAGATAAGGCATGAAGACAGAGGACCAATCCATCTCGTGTTGTTCTGAGAACATGTGTGCAGTGGGGATCACTGTTATCCTTCCTTTTATATGCAATGTTTTCCCAGTGTTCTTTATTACAGATATCAAAACTCTTCTGGTCTGTCCAATGTAAGCTTTGCTGCAGGTACATGGAATCTTTGTACATTCTGGGATGTTTTTTAAAAGGAATACTGTCTTTTAGCAAGCATAGAAACTTCTGTAAGAGGTGTGAACAGGTTTAAAAGCAGTTCAGATACTACCTATTTTAGAAATTGCACCATATATCTTGCAATTCTGCCAAGGTAGAGTAAGAAAATGGTGCCTTTATAATCTATTTTTGCAAACATTTTTGATTTCTCAGAGAAAAGTCATTTATTCAGTAACTTCTGAGTAGCCATTTTGAAGGAACTAGTAGAATAAAAGATTAAGTTCACCTTTATCTTTTGTTTCTTCTTTATTTTTGGAGCATGGTTCTTCAGGTTGTGATAATTCCCAATTTTTGTCAAGGATGATGAAAGGAGCTGGCATGGAGATACCTTCCCATATGAGTTGGCTTAATAATAATATAACTATAAAAATGAATGAAAACTTATGTTAAAACTTATTTAATGTAGAATTTTTGTCTAAGTGTCATAGGCAGCTTCAGTACAGGATTATAATCCTGTACTGAAGGTCCAAGTACAATAATCTTGCTGATGTTCTTCCAACAAAAAAAAAGAAGGGGTTTATTATAACCATTATAACAAACTGCCAAAAAAAAAAAAAAGTCCCAACCAGAGCCCTATAGACAATGTTATTCTAAATGAAATTCACAATAGCACCAATATCCAATATAACAAATTGAGTTTTTTATAGAGTTGAATGTCTTTTGTTTCAGACAGAATACAAAATGTTAATTTTTAGACTGTCCTTGATGTACTCATTTACTGCTTCTGAGTCTTTCAAAGTTCCCATATTGTTACACCCTGATACCTTAAGAATGTAGAATTCCAAGCTATCATTGTGTAACATGAGGAGCAAATAAATTAAGAACCCTGCATAAAAGCTAATAGATGAATTAATTAAAAGAAAAAGAAATATTCTTGCATCCAATAAAATATATAAAATATAAAGGTGTTTGTTGAACTAACTAACAAAAAAAAGAAAGAATATATTAATGTTGTAATATGATATAAGAGAGAAAATTTAACTAAATAAGACAGAAAAGGATTAATCATAAGAGATGGTATGTGAGAGAGGCTAGAGATTAAAATATTAAGTAAATTCATAGAGAAATTTTGGAAAGGGGATTAAGTTAGAAGCTAGCAAAAGAAAAACAACAGACTATCGCTCAGGGCCGATTCCCGGATTGAGACATCATTACGGGCTCGCCGACCAAAGGACGTTTGGCAGAAAAATGCCACCCTAATTGGTCGGTGAAGTAAAATCAAGTAGGGGGCAGAGAAAAGAAGTTAAGAAAGGTGCCGTTAGGAGAGCAAGTATAAAAGGGTTGGACCCCCCCCCATGAGGGACTTTTAGAAAAGTAGGCTTTTAGACCTTTTTGGCTTTTGGTTTTTGGTTCTGTTCCAGGAGAGTTCTTCGCGAGCTCCTTCATATGGGTTTCACAGTGTTTTCCTGAGTGGCGAGATTGGAGTTATATCTCCGTCGTCGCAACACGGAAACAAAAGTGAGTGGAATTTTGGTTCTGTATTTCCTATGTAAGAAGCGAAGAATGCCATATAGTTGAGGAAAAGAAAGCATATTCTTTGTGTTTCAACTTCAGTGAAGACCACGAAAAAGGGAAAGCTGTAAAGAAATCAATATCCACGTCGCGAGTTGTACAGCCATTATTTAGATGATTCAAAGTGTGTCCTGAATAACGAAAGGTAAAGACCACGTAGGCATAGTTCAAATCAAAAAGGGAACATAGGAGAAGCAGATTATCAGAGAGGTTATACCAGGATACTTCAATCAGAAAAAGATAGAGGCCCATATGGAAAACTCAGGAAAGAAAGGTACTGTAAATTATATTTCGTGTTAACTAAGATTCGTCTGTATTAGTTATCATTATTCTAATACGGAACTGTTGAAGTGACCAAGAAAACAATACTAGGACTTTAGTATCTGACAGAATATATTGAAAGTAAGCTGGCTAGTGTTAATGTTATATGAGTAATTAAGTGTCCTGGGAATTTTGCATGTCTATTATATTGTATAAGAAAGTTTAAATGTCATAGTTATGTGTTAGTGCAGTAAATGGTTTAGTTAAGCTACTTAAGTTTGGATAGTTAAATAGTGTGAATTAATCTTATATGTCCATGTCATATGAAGTTATGTGTTGAATGTGTATGGCGGCATGATCGTAATTCCCATTATAGGATCATAGCTTGATTATTTATGATAAGCTAATGTCAGTTTGTAAATATTTAGTATAGCATTGAATTGAGTAATCACAAAAATTGAATTGTACCAAGTTAAAGATTTTAATAAACCTTTGTTCAATGATAAAAAAGTTGTCTGAAATTGCTGTCCAATGCACCACTTGAAAAATACGAACCTAATCACGCGGGAAATTAATGTGTTAAGAAACGAGATAAAGTGTCACGACTGCAACATAGTTACACTTTCTGACATATTTTAGCTCTTTCTCCTTGTTTTTGCATATAATATCTTAAACTAAATGTCCCAAAAGGCGCAGTATAATACAAATATTAGGGATACTAAGGGGAGAAATAACTTAGATATTAGTAAAAATTTTGGTGATATCTCGAGCATAGATAATAGTAGAATATAGATAAGCGGAAATTATTAGATAGAATAAAAATCATAAATTGGGACACAACAATATGATCTGCACATGATAGCTTTATCAGAGAATAAGAATATTTTCTTAAAGCTGTTGTGACACTTTTTCCTGTTGGTTTTGCATAATCTGTATGAGGATTTCTGTTGACTGAGCTTCTGAGGAATAGCTGATAAACTCAAAGTAGGTTTAGTTATTGAAGTCTATCCAGAACTTCTACCTTTGTATAAGCAATTCTCCTCTGAAAACTGTTCGAACCAGGATTAAATAGAATGTCCAGACAGTGATTCTACATTAAAATTCCTTCTATAATTTTTTAAAATCTTTCTTTCAAAACTCTTTTTATTAATCTGATAGACGAGTAGATTCTGCATGCACTAGAACATGTGAAAAATCTACACATATTAGTTAGTGCAATATGTTCTAAGTCATATATTTAGACTTAGGTGCTAATTACAACTCATGTTAAACATTTCATAAAATGAAACATACAAGGAATGAATTAGACAACAATTTAATATTTCTAATATTTCCTCTCTACTACAGCGACATCTTCAAAAGAGAAGGAATAAACTGATGTTTTTCTTGAACAGCTAACAAGAAAGTAATGATAGTGTTACATTACTTGTAAGGATAGTGGGAAAGTAGATGAAATCCTTGTTATAGTTGATAAAAATGACTTGAGAGATAGTGAAATCAAGCAACAAGCAATTTAAAGATAATGTTAAAGACAGTGACTTTAGGACAGTGTGGTACCTATATCAAAAATGGGTTTTTTTTTTTTTTTTTTGGCCTCCAGCATTTAAAGGAAATAAGGTTGAA
Source organism: Typopeltis vanoorti (assembly GCF_054136105.1). Lineage (NCBI taxonomy): Eukaryota > Metazoa > Arthropoda > Arachnida > Uropygi > Thelyphonidae > Typopeltis > Typopeltis vanoorti. Next base: position 92,326,207 of record NC_143563.1, on the reverse strand, counting down.
AAATGTACTGGAATAGATGATATGGTACCATAAATCAATCATTCAGGATAACAGCATATTATGGTTCAGCATTAGAATGTATTTAAAATTACCATAAAAGCAAAAATATACATAACATAATGGTTAACTCGCAAACCAGTTCATATTTGGCATTAAATTCAAATATTTCTTACCTCTTGGAAACTCACAAGGACTGATTAGTTCTTTAAAAAAATCTTGAGCACTATGCATCTTCATTCTTTCATCTACATCATCTCTGAACCAAAATCTCAATTCTCTACTCTCCTGAAATGATTCAGGATATTGCATTCAAATTAATTCTAATAAATATTTATGAAGAAAGAGCATAAAGCTTTTCACAGAAAGTATTCTATTAATATTACATTAAACTATATATATATAGCAAACTTGCAGAAGTCAAAGAGATAGTTTGAGGTCTATAGGCTTCAGGCTGTTTTCCCATGCTTCAAAAATAACTGGTGTAACTAAAACTTTTTCTTCTTTTTTTAAATGATTTCAGTTGATTAGTTTTGTTCGATGTTGATCTATTTTTCAGGATTAAATTAACAAAAAAGATGTCACAGATGTTTATTGTGGAGAGACTGGATAAAAGAAAGGAGTGAGTGTGGGTATGTAGGAAATGTGATAACCTTATGGACAGTGAGGCATGTTTAAATATGAGTAGGGAACATGGCATCATAACCAAAATGAATGAGGAAGAATGTGCAAATGTTCAGAAAGTGTGTGGAAGTGATAGTGAGGAAAACAGTTTAACTGACAATAAATTGTGTGATAATGTTGAAAGCCAGAGCAATTAACAGTAAGATAGTAGGCAGGGATGATGGCAAACAAGCTTGTGTGACTGACGATAAGTTAGTGAGAGCAAATGATAGCAAAAACATGATGCAATATTTGTAACCTCATTTGGTGAAGATGATTTCAAATATTGCATGAGGTATGAAAAAGATAAAGAAAGGCTAGCAAGTGACTTGTATGGAGATTCGATTATTAGAGGTGTGGTAAATGAGAAGATGCACAAGATTCGTTTTCTGGGAAGTAAAATGGATAGTGTTTGAGGCGTGAGATATGAGGAGTAAGCAAGCAAAAGAGTTGGGTTGTAGTAGTAGGAAAAATGACTTGCCTGGGAACAAGGAGAATGTAAGACTAGATATAAGGAGGTTGTTGAGAAGGAAAAAAGATAATAGTGTGATAGCAAAGGCAGTAAGCATGTTACCCAGGTATGAGAGTGATAAGATGAGGCAGAGAGTGAGGATCATGAATGATATGCTAGTGGAAATGTTTGAAAATAAAGAAGTGCAGTTTGTTAATGTATGGAATGAGTTTGAAGGATGAATTGAACTGTATAAGAGTGATGGACTGCATTTGAATGTGAGTCATTTGGAAAGACTGCTGGAGAAAATGACTGCAGAAAATGAATCTGAGCAAGTAAGAAGTGATGTGAAAGAGAGGGAGAGTAAGGAGGAGAGACTGAAGTGGTGCTTATGAAGAGAGAAGTGGGTAGCATGAGTGTAGCAAATGAGAGAATAAGTGTGCAAGACACAGAGAAATAGGGAGACTGAGGGTGGACAGGGGAACACAGCATGAGAAAGGCTAATGCTGAAAGAAGAAGTGAATGTGTGGGTTTGTGTGTGTCTATGTATAGACAAGAAGGGAATAGGATGACCTAGAATATAGGGAGAACAGCTGGATTTGAAGAAGGTTCTGGGATGGGTAAGGAGAAAAAGAAATGGCTTGAGGAAGGTATGGAGAAGTTACATCTAATAAGTGTATCAGTGAAACTTATTATAGATCCAAGAATGAGCTGTTATGTTTGTATATGAATGCTAAAAGTATCAAAAACAAGGGAAATGCTTGCATTGATTGATATCATTCACCCAAAAATTGCTAGAATAAGTGAGAAATGGCTGGATGAGGATGACATCCTGACAGGAATAGATATGGAACAGTTGATGTATTGCATGAAGATAGAAAGGGTAAAAAGGAAGGTGGAATGTTATTGATGACAGAAAAAGAGATATATCCATACAAGGTAGACAGATACCATGTACAGACATAACACTTTATAAACGGACAAATATGAGCAATAATGGCAGTGATTTTGAGGCAGGATGGTGTGAGATAGAGATAAATAGAATAAAATACTTAGTTGGATATTGCTATAGACCTGATAATGTGGAGGGGAGTGACCATGAAATATATAAGCAAATTAGCCAAGCAAATAGGAAAAGGATCATCATCATTATGGGTGATTTCAATTATGGCAATAATTGGAATCAGAGGCTAGTGAGAACCTGGATCCAGAATAGAGTTGACAAGAGTTGCATTATCTTTGATGGACAGCAAGAATTTGTTAAAGGGAGGGCCATGTTTTAGTAATCTACTTACTTATTACAATAAGGTGACAGCAGTGTATCCATCTCCCTCATCCAATGCAGTATACTTAGATTTTGCAAAAGCTTTTTGATAGATTACTGCATAATAAGTTGATAGTCAAAGTAGAGCAGATGAGGTTGGACATTTAGAGTAGTGCATTGGATGGGAGATTGGCTATCTGATAGGCTCAGCAAGTTGTGTATGGGGAAGCAATATGCCAGAAGTGGAAAGTCACTAGTGGTGTGCCTCAGAGGTCTGTTTTAGGGCCATTGCTGTTTAACCTATATGGTAATGATAATTGGGGAAGATTTGAATGGAGATATTAATTTGTTTGCAAATAATGCAAAGTTGGGAACTATGCAGAGTAGAGCAGATGTTGTGGCTTACAAGAAGACTTGAATAGACAATGAATGAGGGATACCAAAGCAATGTTGTGGAATGTAAGGATTTAAAATTTGGAAAATAAAAAATTGGAAGTAGAATTTACTGTTGGAATTTAATGGGATATATTGTTAGAGGTGGAGGAAATAAGAGATCTTGGGGGTGATGGTAGATAAGGATCTAAAATTTAGAGGACACATTACCAAAATTGTGAAGATAACATAATGCAATGAATTCTGTCAATGATATGGAGCAGTGCTTCCCAAACTTCTGGATACCAGGGCCCCCTTTGGAAAAATTAAAATATTTCACGGCCTCCTCTAAAAATAATCGTAATATAGACATATATTATAATAATATTTATTGTATTTATATTCAGTACAAAACATACACATCGAATATTGCAAAAATCAAATGCAAATATTATATTTTTAGCATCTTACATACACATTTGACATGGCACTTTATCTCATATTTTTATATAAATAGATATATTGTTATTGTACATTTGCAGTACAAGCACATGAAACGTAAAACTATTAGTAATAAAGAAAGAATTAAAAACATAAAAGAAGTTTAATAATAATATAATGTGATGGATGTGTTTCAATACTGCTACACAAAAAGTCAATATCAGGTGAAATATTTGAAACTGCAATTCTTACATTTCTGCTTTGAAATAAAACCTATATGAATAAGCATATATTTACTAATATATTCATTAAGCGCTGAAATACCCAGAAAGCAAAATTTGTGAAATCAATGTGTGATTTTTTTCCATTAAAATATAAAAAATAACAAAAAAGAAATAAATAAAAATTAAATACGTTTCTTTTAAGATAAAAAAAATCTAGTTAGTCTTAAAACATTTTAAATTTGTTTTCATTATTTCATGGCTCCCTCAGCAAAACCTACGGCCCCCAAAGGGGCCGAAGCCCACAGTTTGGGAAGCGCTGATGTGGAGGACACTGACTTGTAGAAGTAAGGAGATTCTAGTTCCATTGTATAAGGCCTTATTTATGCCACATATGGCCTACCGTGCACAAATTTGGTCACCTGGTTCTTAAAAAGGATGAAGAGATACTGGAAAGGGTCCAGAGGCAATTGACTAAGGTGATTTCTGATCTATGGAATGTTGAATATGAAGAAAGGCTGAGAAGATGCAATTTACAGAGTCTAGTGGATAGGAGGAAGAGGAGTGATATGATAGAGATGTACAAGTTGGCAAGGGGTTGTTATAGGATTAATGTTGAAGAGGTTTTCATAAAATGGTGGGTGATGGGGAAGAGAACAAGAGGTCAGCCTTAGATGCTATATTAAGGAGGATGTGAGCAAGGGAGTGACAAGCAAGTTTTTTGCATGGAGAGTTGTGAATGATTGGAATGTATTGTCTGAGAGTGTGGTGTCTGCAGAGAATTTGATGAACTGCATGCATGACAAAAGGACTTCCAGCAATGAGTCGCTGACTTCATGGGGGGGGGGGTGTCTTGAGAAATAATAATGCTAGGAGTATCGGAAAATAAGGGATGGAGTTTGCTGCCTTGGTCAATATGTTGAGACCTCAGATTGTAGGCATGGTGAGACCTGGCTATCAGAATCAGACATACTAACTGGTATCAAGTGTAAAAGTACAGTATTTTTAGGAAGAATAGAGGATAGGAGAGGAGGGGAGTGCTGCTAATGATATCGGATGACTTGAATCCAGTTAAAGTTGAGATCTATGATTGTAGTACTACAACTAACAGTATTTTACGTGGCAGTGAGTTTGAAGCCATCTGGTGTGAGGTGGAATTTAACAAGATCAATTACATAGTGGGGTGTTTTTACAGACCTGGTAGATCGGTTGCTAGTGATGAAGAAATGCATCACCAAATAGAAAAGATGAGTGTGAAAAGAGTATTCATAATGGGAGACTTTAATTATCCAAATATTGATTGGGTAGCAGTAGAATCTCATGAAAAGAATGAAAATGCATTTATTGAGCTGAGAGAAAAGAGAGAATAACTGTGTTATTCTCTCTTTTCATGGTTGTTAAGTGTTGGAGGAAGTGGAGGAATACGTGTCTAGACCATGAGGATAAACTGAAAGCACATCAATACTATTCCTTACCAGATAACCAGATTGGTGAGACTGTGATGAAAACATGTTTTTCAAAAACTCTCCATGTAGAAACTGGCCAAGAGAAGTGAGAGGAGAGGTTAAAAAAAAACACAGCGATGCCCTTTGCTTGTACCTTTTGTTCTTCCAAGAAAAGTAATCCTGCTTGAATGGCAAAAGCATAGAGATCTGTAATATTCTGTAATATAAAAGTGTAGATTTCTTTTTTTTTTAAAAATTTGTGATAAGGGATCATTAGGAAGATACTGGTGAAGACGGAAGTAATGTTAGAACTAACCGAAACTAACCAACAACTGGGTGAATGGCATAAGAGAGGAGATATGATAGAAGCATATAAATTATTAAAGGGGTTTTATAGGATTGACATTGAAGACTTTTTCTCAGTACATGGCAGAAAAGTAGAGAAAAAGTGGTCACCCATGGAAACTGTGTAAGAGAATGGTCAGCAATGGTGTTAGGACTAGGTTTTTTGCTTGGAGGGTGTCGAATGGGTGAAATCAGTTGCCTAAGGTGGTTATGAGTGCTTCATCAGTGATGAATTCAAGTAGAGGTATGACAGGTATTGTGTGAATAACGGGTCTCTTGCGATGATGCTTCTGACTCCATGGAGTCAGAAGACTATATAATAATAATAATAATTTATAAATAATAATAGTAATTACTATTATTTATAAACAGAACACAGCCAACTGTGATATTTGATAAGGGATGAGAATTTAAAGTGGAATGAGAATAAATGTTTACATACCAGTAAGAACTGTTTCTCATTGCAAATGAATTTTTGGAAAAGACTATTTAAGTTATTGGTTTTAGTCTTTCCAAATGATTTGACCTGTGGAGAAGGAAATGAAGCACAGATATCACAAAGATTGTCTTGCTGACATTATGTTGGGTAACAACATCCATGAATTTAACTTATTAATGTTAATAATGGTAATTCAGAAACCCTACTTTGGAGACCAAATGATGAAACTTTTTTCCAAGTCACTTTAGGTCTTTAGTAAGCAGGGGAGTTGCTAGAATAACTTTGTTGAACCCAATGTGAGCACTGGGCAATGAAATTCATCAATCACCCAAACTCCATATTGCCAAACATCCATGGCTGTAGTGAGATTCAAGCTCACAGACAGTTAGCTGGAGTGCAGATGTGTTATCTGCTTGGACAACCAGGCTAGCATATTGCTGCTTTTATGATATTGCTCAAATTTCACAGAAGAAATGGCATTCTAAACAATCAAAATGGCAACCTCTTGCTTTTCAATATGTGGCTCACTTTTCTACATGTGAAATTTTCTATAAGTAGTTTTTTTTTTAATGAAAATTAAAAAAAGAGCAATTATCTTCTCCCCTTCTGTCCAATTTGTTCCAATTGTGGCAAAACTATTAGAAGTCTCTAAGCAACACAATAAACAACAATATTCAAAATTTAGTCAGATACAGGATGAATCTGAATGGGGCAACTTATAGAAGTCTGTATAGAAAGTAATCTTCCTCTCATTATAATACAATGAACTAAATTTTTCAGATCTTCAGGGGATTTATGTCTGAAACAGCTGCATTCCAAATGTGGCCATACCATTAGATGAATGATGTGACCTGTGGAGATGCTGTTTCTGTAAGAAAAGAAGACACCACCTTTCTTGGGATATTTTTCACCATTTTCAAAGTGCTCTAGTTCTTTGTTAATTCAATTTAATGCTTCAAATTTGACAGGCTATATCTTAAATCAAATAAAAGTGACAGACTCATAATATTCAACTTAAAATCAGAGTAATAGTAAGTCAAATATACTCTAATGATCTTGTGATAAGAGTGGCTCACTACAGTTCTTGGCTTAAGAATCACTTGACTTGATTTATCAAGTCAAGTGATTGACTTGATAAATCACTAAAATTTAATTAAATTTGATTCTTGAGTAAATTACAAAAACACAGCTCATAAGGGCAAAAAAAAAATAATAATAATAATAAAAACCACTAATGCCTTTGATTCCCTTACAGGGAGTAGGCGAGGCTGTTTTAGTCCTATCTAACTTTTGGAGACTGAGAGGGCAGTTAAATCTCCATCAGAGGCCAATTAGAGATAGCTAGCCGAAGAATATCACTAACGGTATCTGGAATCCAGTGAAGAGAGGTGGCTAACAAGTGCTACAATCTCATGATCTCTAATCCTAACACAGTATTTTTTATGTCTAAAATAGTGTGGATTCTATGGTCAATTTTCTTGAGTTTATGGGATGAAAAACCTGAGTTTCCAGGGGAGAAAACCCACTTGCCTATGCCAGAGATCGACTAACTCGGGAACCAAATGAAGAAATGCTTAGAAAAAGATCCTCTAGTCAGCAACTAGATTTGTACCTAGGTCTTCCTTTGGGCGATCAAGTGCAAACGCCACTTCCACTGAGCTACATGGCTCTAGGATAATTACTCATAAAAATCATACACAGTAATCCTTCAACTATCTAACCACAGCAGGAGAATAAATTTTCAGTCAGATAATTGAAAGTACATTATACATGTAGCTGTACAACTTCTTGTAGAGCTAAGTTACTTGATGCATTAACCCATTCAATAGCTGATTAACTGAAAGTTTGTTTCAAATGAAAGTTGGATGACAGAGATATTGTATGTATGATTTTTAAATTTGTTTCTAATGTTGCTAAATTCAGTTAATGGTGAAAAATGAGTATACATTCTTAAAATAAATAGTACTATACTATATAACTTTACTTACTTGCGTATGAACATTATTAGATGCATTGGTTAAGAATACTTTAAATTCTAAGGACAGCTGTGGAGGAAGGATACTATCATCATCTGAAAAGTATTACAAGAATATTATGTATCTGAAAAAATTATTAAAATTCTTGTCACTTAAGGTAAAATTATATTTTTAATAACTTCTCTGAATGAACCATACTGTATTCTACATCCTAATTTAAAGAAAATGGTTCATTGCTGTTTGTATACAGAACATATTAAGAATAATCTTTGCTTGCAGTGTAGATAAGTCAGCAGATTAGAAGACCTGTCAAAGCTTAGCGTTGGTAATTACTAAACGTTAACTTTTTAATGACTCACAACACCACATATGGAACAAAATAAATATGATAATTTATTCAGCTGCAGACATTTTCACTGATATTAATGTAAAGATCACAACAATACTTGTCACAGACACACTACAATCAGTAATTGTGAAAATGCGTGAAGAATTAATAATTTACTAGAAAGAGTATAACAAATTATAGATGAAAATAGGAATGTAAGCTGGACAGAGAAATGGGGAATAAGGAGAAATAATGTAAAGAAAGTGGATTCTGCAGAAAGTAATGAATGCATGTATCTATAGAGATGGTTAGCACAGAAATTAAATTGCTTGGGATGCACGAGGAATAGCTGAGTTTTGGGATAAATGGTTATAAGGTAGGCTGGGAGAAGCAAGTGTAGAAAAGTCATAGATGAGAAGTGGCATGGGTGGGACTGGTTATAGAGCTAGAAATGAATTGCTATACTTGTTTATGAATGCAGGAGTATCAGAAATAAGGAAGTTGAAATTGTTGCATTGATTGATGTTTATTTGCATGAAAATAGTTAGAATAAGAGGAACATGGTTGGATGATAATGATATCCTGATGGAAGCAGAAATGAAAGGGTATCATGCATTTCATGAGGATGGGAAAGGAAAAAAATGGAGGGGTAGGTGCTGTTAATGATAGTAGGGAATTATGTCTCCACAATGTTGTGATACAAAGGGAAAAATAGTGAAAGTGGTTTGAAGCAGCATAGTGTGAAGAATTACGAGGATATGATACTGAGTTAGATGTTCTTATAGGTAGGGAAATAAGAAGAATGGAGACAAAGAAATGTATAGGAAAACTAGCTCAGTGAGCATGAAAAGGGTGGTCACTATGGATAGTTTTAATTATGGTAATATTAATTAGAGTGAACTGATAGCATTAGGGAATAAGAAGAATGAATTTCTTGAGTTCTTGAGGGACAACTATCTTAGACAATATGTAATGGAGTCTTAGGTCTCATCAAATCATATCATAGGATGTTATTGTGAATGGAATGTTCATGGACAAAGATGTTTAGGCGTCACACTGCTAACATTGTGAAAACATCATACTACATTATGGCAATGATGAGAAAAACCTTAATGAGTAAAAACAACAAGGTTATACTTCCCTTATATGATCAGGCCACATATGGACTACTGTGTGCTGATTCTGGTCACAGAGTGCATGCGCACACGCACACGGGCAGAAAGAAGAGGTAATTCCTGGAATCCATACAAGGAGTATCAGTGAAGGTAAGTGTGAGTAAAAGAATGAGGGAAAGGCTCATTACAAGGAGAGTGGAATATTGCCTGAGAGTGTGAATCTCCCACAATAAGTCTGATTCCAGAGAGGATTGTAATAACAATAACGTATTTGAAATTGTGATAAACAAAAGAACTAACATCCTATCAGTTCATTATATCCAGAATCTTCCAGTGTCAGATATAAGCAATCCACAGTCAATGGGCTAAAAGTAATGCAACCATATATGTAGAGGTTCAGGGTGTGTTTAATGTTGCTAGAGCTACCCTCAGAAAGTCTCTTCTATTTTAGTAGGTGGTCTGTAGTACTGTAAGTTTAATTCTTGTGAAAGATTAAATTAAATCCCAGAATTTAATCCTTGTATAGAATCTGAAGTGCTTTATGTTAGCAACTTAGCACTATAAACAAACAGAAAGAACGTGTGCATCTATTTTAAAGACAGTGGTGAGCTATGGAAATTTTAACAAAGGGCTCGCATCATCGAGAAAAAAAAAAAAAAGGCCTAACTTAGCTCTTATAATACTTATATTGCAACTTTGTAGAGCTTTTCTGACAGATATGTTAATTCCTGTAGGATATCAATCATTAATGCTAGATCTTTTAAAAATTCCAAATTGAGAAGTCGGTTTAAAAAGCCCTTATATTTATCATTCGATGCAAAATGCTTGCATAAAGCTGGATAATTTCTCCACAAAGCAAGAGCCGTTCATAAACTGCAAGCTGCCCATTGTGGTCCAAACACACGGCCAATCTTTAAAATTTCAATACCAAAGTCTTTTGCAATAGTATTTAATTCTCGTTGATTTTTTTGGTGATTGATGATAAAAAGCATATAATTTATCCATAAATATTTCAAAATGATTTATTTCTTTAATGTTTTTATCAAATCGTCTAATGCTAAGTGAAAACGATGAGCTCAATGCCAAATCACGTTGGGAAATTTTTGTAGAAGTTTGATTGACACCTGATTTGTTTTACCTAACATTACACTAGTTCCATCAGAACAGCTTGCAATGAAATGATTCTTATATAGTTATCAGAAAATCCATATGAATTTAAAGTAGCAATTAAAGTAGCATGTATACATTCCATGGTGGTATTTTCTAGTTCTACAAGATTATTAAACAAGAAGAACAAGGGGCTCGCAAATTTGAGAAAAATCTAACAAAGGGCTCGTACGAGTCCCCCCTATAGCTCACCACTGCTTGAAGAACATAAATATAAGTGGTATTATCATTATGGCAAGTTAGGATGTTATGCTAGTCGGGATTAGCACATCACTAGATGCCTCTTCAGACAAGATTAAATGGAAGAAAACTAAGTTGTTACAAAGACATTATGGGAGGCTATTTTCTGAAGTTAGCAATGAAACAATCTTTCAGATTCAACTAGAATGGCTACATTAATTTACTCAAAATCTGGGGAAGATCATTTTAAGTCCACCTTCAGTTCCAACAGCTACTGTCCAACCATAGATTCGAGACCCTAGTCTGGAAACTTGCCAAGAAGAGTCAATTCATGTTGAAGGCGAAAAAGAAATAAGCTGATGTACGAATTGGTCACCAAAACACAAAATCACATGCTTTATACATAAAATTTTCTAACTGTTATACAAGCAAAATAGTTATCACTTTAAAACTACAATGTTCATAAAAGAAAAGTTAATTTTCCGATGTATAATAATAAGCAACTCATCCCACAAGACAGATTGATTACCCTATTATAGGAATGGATTCGCCTTCTTTTGACATGTGCAGAAGTGTCGAAAGGTCTTGTATCTGTGAGAGTACAATATAGACTATCTTATATCTAGCACTGGAGGTACCATGATAAGATGTGTTCTTTTGCCTATTACAATTTTGAATTATTTCTACAATTACTTGCTTGTGGTGGCTTGTATTCTGTGTCAAGTGTTTTTTTTTTTTTGTGCTCTAAAGATAGTAGTTTAAAATCCAGCAAAAATTAGCAGCTTAATAAATTATATTTATTTTGTTCTTGTATAGTGTTGTGAATCAATACTATAAATAGGTATTATTATTATTACATGATACTCCCAAGGACTCATTGAGGGAGGGCACTCTACAACTCACTGTCCCCACTACTAAATCCACCAACTACATAGAATGACACTACCATCATCATCTACACACAATGCCATCTACTATCCTCCACCACTAGTATTTAACATAATATAAAACTGACTAATATCCACCTGTGGTAGAATTAGTCAACAGATTAGAACACTCATAGGAATCCGAAGAATGATTCAATTTTCCATATAGTGGTATACATTCTTTCATGTATCAAATTACTATCAATGTACATTTGGTCATGTACATCATATAATATATGTTGTAATTCACCATCTGAATATTGTGTACATACTTTTCATTAGGCTAACAAAAAATATGCAATACAACAGCATTATTGCATATAGTATTTTTATTTTGTCCTGTATTTTTCTGCACTATACTGTATGTAATCTTATTAGAGTAATCTTTCTATTGATGAATTGTAGCATAGTGTGTAAATAGCGTGTTCCACGTAGACATAGGATTAGTGTAGACGTGGGTTGTGTAGAGTAGATACCCTCCCTTGATGAGTCACTGGACTCCCTGCAAGTATTGTGTAATAATAATAATGATATAATTTCTAACTATGTTTATAACAGATTACTAGTTTATCACAATTTCTAAACCAATACCAATTGTTTTTGTAGAAAACATGAATATTGTATTACCTTTACTAACTCCTTTATTAATAATAATTCCCTTATGATCACCACCAGCTACATGCATTATGCTACTATTATCCATCTCCCTTTTCCTCAGTCGCTCCATTCTGATTGTTGTATGACCATGTCCTTTCTTTGTAGGTGTCATTACAATTTGCTCTGAAAATATAAAATAAAATAAACAAATAAGTACACATACAACATATAAACTATATAAATAAATGACTATATAAAACTATATATACACACACACACACTGTTTATATAGCATATACAATATACATTATATAACCAATGATTACCAATATATATATATATATATAATTTTTTTGTATATTTCAGGCATGTTATTTAGTTCAAATACTAAATTTCACATTCATCCATCAGAAAGATGGTAGGTGGACTGATAGTCATGGTTATAGACATTACCTTCAAAATAGTTGACATATTATATTTAGAGGGTCATAAAATATGCACTTCACAGAGAAGAAAATACCTGAGGCACAACATATTTTAAGATAATTTTAAAAGGTATGTACCAATTAAAAAATTTAATAAAAAGCCTAAATATCACTGTTATAGATTAAGGAAACTAAATGTGGATTGCAGACTAGGTCTGAATTGTCGAGAATAACTTTTCTGAGCAATTTGTTCTTATCATATCTAGCAATGGATTTTTTGTGTTCTAGATTTGGGGTGGGGAATAAACAGAGAAATAGTTCTGTTGATTCTGAGAAAGGGAGAAAGCCACTAGCTTAAAAAAGTCAATGGTCTCTGCCTTCACAGAATCATAGAACTCTCCCCTCTCCATTCCTAACCCTCTCAACAAAAATCAGAATGCAAAAACTTGATTGCCATTCCCTATACTTGTGAGGTACCTCAGTAAAAATATCTAAAAAGTATGAACCTTCTTCAAGTCATATCAAAGATAAGGTACTTTTCTGTGCTCACCAAAAGATCCTCTCCATCATCTTGACCATCATAAGGTGTACAGGCTTGCTCCTGCATAATTTCATATTTTGAAGAAACAGAAAGAACTGCCAACATTCGTTTTGAACACAGGAAACTATGTCTGTTTCCTGTGTTACAACTAATCTAGAGTGGCAGACCATGCCATGGATATAAAGCATGGTCTGCTACTCAAATCAGGTAAAACCTCCCTTTTTATACAAGAACCGATAAATCAGAGAGAGATTATTTCTAGAATCCACCACAGAATTACAATGTTCATCAAATCTGAACAAATTCAACTGCCCAACTTCACTAGAAATCTGGGCAACCACCATTTTGAGAACATCAGCAAGATTCTGTTGCTGCACCCATAGAGGGCACCAGTCAGGACGGTAGGATCTGTTTCATACTCCTGCATGAATTCCATTAACTAGACCATGACATGAAGGGGTGCATCCACCTGTGTTTGCTTTCCCACAAGTGTATTTGTGTACATAGTTTTATTTCTTTGTGTCCATGGCAAAATATTGGCTTAATAACTTCTCCATAGTGCAACTGGAAGAACAGCAGAACACTGAACTCTTGAATTGGAAAAGACCTGCATTTCTTCTTCTTATTATTATTAGACATCTCCAGGGAGTCCTAAGACTCATCGAGGGAGGACACCTACTCTACATCTCTTCATCTCCATCACTCATCCACAAACCGCCTCATCTACACCAATGCCATCTACTGTCCACCATCACCACTATTATTTTCACAGACAATTACACACATCCATGCCCACGGCAGGATTCGAACCCGCAGCCTTTTGGCTGGAGAGCGGATACGCTAACCACTCGGCCAACCAGGCCGGCAAATTCCAGGCCATTTGATTCTCATCGTGACAAGATGAATTTTTATATGGGCTTTTTAAACTGGAGGCAAGTTAGCTGATCTCATAAGGATGTATCAGGTTTTTTTCTCCCGGAAAGTTGGGTTTTTCATCCCACATACAGGCAAATTGACCATCGGAACACATGCAATTTACAGACAAAAAATACTGTTGGTGGTGGTGGTGGTGGGTAGATGGCATTGATGATAGTAGTAGTAGTGTCATGCATTTGAAGAATTAACAGGGGGAGATGGTGAGATGTGTGCACTGGAGTGGAGTAGAGTGCCTTCTCGTGATGAGTCCTTACACTCCTTGAAGGTATCACATAATAAATAAATTCAGTTAGTAAATATTATTTTAGAAGTGTGGCTTCTCCACTAAACATTAACATGAATAAAAATTGCTTAAGAAGATAATGGTGCTGGACCCTACTTTCTAGCTCCTGGGGCTACTGAAAAGTAGAAAAATTAGCAGAAAAGGAAATATAAAATACATCCTGAATTTTTTTTTTAGGAAAGCCCCAATTTTACAGATTAGGAATGTCTCAACAAACCATAAAATATCCTACAAATTTTCACTATTTCAGCAAATCATTACTCATATTCATATCAAAATGTCTTAAATAGTAACATATACATAAACTAGCACGATACCAGTTATCATACTTTATCATTACTTTAATCATTAAGATATGCCTACCACACAAACACACCCACAAAAGTGTTCTAAATCTCTGCACATTTCTTCACCAAATTGACTATCATAAATATATGGAAAGAAATTTGCTGTTATATACTATTTGTAAACAGATCACTCACTAGCATTTAAATGCTGTGGCCACTAAATCTGTCAGATTCAGCCACAAAACAGCAACACTTAGAAGTTGCTGTCATGTTTACAGACTCACTTATGAACAATACTAGCAATGTGGCATGGTACATTATCCTGAACGAACACATGACCTGCATGGTCTACAGGTATCAAGGATCCATGAAATTCCTAAGAAAACATTCTCCATATAACATCGCTTCCTTCCTGTTTCTCCTATGCCAGCTAGGAAAGCACTTGGCATAAAGGGGTGCATCCAATCAACCCAATGGATAGAAATTTTGTAGCATTCATAGTATGGTCTCATAGATCCTATCAAGAATCCATGAGATTCCTAAGAAAACATTCTCCATAATAACATTATTGCCTCCTTCCATGCAGCATTGACAATGTTATAGTCTAGGCTGCATGGACCATGACAATGGACACTAGGGAGACAAATCCAGTACCATCGACAGGGTGTAGCATAGAGGCAGCCTGCCTAACAATTCCTGTTAGTATAACAAGTGCAGAAGGAAATTTTTCCAAGCTTAAAGTGATTAAACATCATTTGTGAACAGCAGTGACCCAAGAAAGATTGGTTGGTCTAACAACTATATCGATGGAGGCAGACATACCTTATAATTTCAATTTAGAAGTGCTTATAAACAGTTTTATTGTGCAATATCCCTGTAGAGCAAACATTTAATTAATATTATTATATAATCATTTTGCATTAATGTTTCTTTTGTAATAAAAACAAAATAGCAATTGAAGATTTACTTTTATTTTTGTCTTATAATCCATCAGGGGCGATATTTAATTCTTTGCCTCGGGGCACGATCTAATCTGGCGACAGCCTTGGATAAATCACCCCAAGTTTTACTGTCCACACGTCATAGCTGGAAACATGACTCATCTGAAAAGACCACTTTTTTTTTCTTTCAAACTTTTCATTTTTCATTTTTTCATTAAAATTATACAAAAATTTTAATGAAATTATATAAAATTTCATTAAAATATACATTTTTAATGAAAAATACATTTTTCATTAAAAATGTATATAAATCTTTAATGCTCATTAACATCTCTCAAAGATGCAAATTGTAGACATAGTCATAGATAATCAGACAATAAATTCCATGGTAAGCTGTTCCATAACTTTTTGTCTATGGCTTGCACAAGGTGAGACCTGTGTCCATCATGTGCATTGATGAGGCATGGATGTCTGCAGTTGGCCTGGCAACTACTGTTCTGCCAAAGTATCCTTCTACTTCTAGAATATATTAACTACAGCACTCCACAAACAGCCTAAAATACTGATAGATTCCTTGCTACTGCTACCCTTTGACCACTATTTTGCAGTCATGTCTTTTATAAAATACTTCACATCAGTTACTCATTTCAATTATCAACTTTGAACGAACAGCAGCTCACACAGTGCACCAATAAGGTATACTGGCTTTCACCATGATTCGAGCACTCATTGGCAGGGTGAAATGGTCACTGTGAAATAACGAATTAGTCATAATAGTTTGACTGAACTACGTAAATATATATCTTCATCACAGTTGCTTTAAATAAGAACAGTTTTGTTCTATATTTGTTATTATTATTGTTCTGGGCAACCCCCAGGAGTCGACAGACTCATCGAGGGAGGCCCTAACACATGTCAAGAACAACTATTCGACATTGACACAGTATCTATCATACCTTGCCTTGAACTCATTCACGGTCGTAGCACCCACAACAGACTCTGGAAGCTTATTCCACTCCAAGTAAAAAACCTAGCTCTAACACCCTTGTCAACCACGCTCTTGCCCGGCTTCCATGCACGGCCCCTAGTCCTCCCACCACCAGTCATATTTTCAAAAATATCTTCTGGATCAATCTTGTAGAAGCCCTTCAGTAATTTGAATGTCTCCATCATATCACCCCTCCTTCGCCTATCGTCCAATCTCTGCAACCCACAAATCTTCAACCTATTCTCATCGGGTTCATTCCACAGACCTTCTATCATCTTGGTCACTCGTCTCTGGATCCTCTCCACTTCCTCCCCATCACAAAGAAACCCTGGTGCCCATAACTGGGCACAGTAGTCCAGATGGGGTCTTATCAAGGCTCGATACAGAGGAACAACAACTTGTTTGTCTTTGCATGTTAAAGTATTTTTCAGAAGCCAAGTGATTTGATGAACTGATTTAGTCACTTTTGCAATGTGCCCCCTAAACTTCAATTCCCTATCCACCAACACTCCCAAATCCCTAGCCTCATCAATCTCCTGGAGTACGGTTCCACTAATGCAATATACTGCTGCTATTCTTTTCACCCCAAAGTGCATAACCTTACACTTTGCCACATTAAATTGACATCCATTTTTCCTAGCCCAGTCCTCCAAACTATCCAAATCATCCTGTAACATTTTGACATCCTGTGCACTCACAATTGCTCTACCCAACTTTGCATCATCAGCAAACAAGTGAACACTTCCTCTCAAATCCTTTCCTATATCATTAATGAACAAATTGAAAAGCAGTGGTCCAAGAACAGAGCCCTGCGGCACACCACTAGTCACAAGCCGTCTTTTAGACTCCACTCCTGCATAAACGACTCTCTGGTATCTCTCCTTCAACAACCCTCCTATCCATCTCACCAACCCTATATCTATCCCCATCTGCTCCAGTTTACTGATTAGGGTTCCATGTGGTATCCTGTCAAAGGCCTTGGCAAGGTCCAGTAGTATCACTGTAAACCCATTATCCCTATCCAGTTCAGCCGTCACTGTTCATTTGAGTTCATTTCATTTGCACTTTGGATAGTCTACTACATGTATATAAGATCCAGAAATGCAATAACTGCAAATTGCTCACTGAATGGGTACAAACGAAAGGCTGTAACAATATGTACTTTGTGCTATTGTTTATTATTTATTTATTATAGATACAAGGCTGAATTAGTGTCACTGTTGAAAATATGAAAAGAATAATATTTTTTCAATTACTCATGGAACAGCGCACACCGCACACCGATAAAGAAAAAGCAGAAGCAATAGCAGAAAACCTAGAAAAACAATGCAGCCCATCATATGACAACATAAACATCACCCACATATATAAAGTCCACCAGCAGGTCAAGCGTACCTTAAGACAGCAGGCAAACCAGACAGCATCACCCCAATTACTCCAATGGAAATAACCAACATCATAAAACATCTAAACAAAAAAGCTCCAGGTCCAGATGGAATTACAAACAGAATCATCAAACTACTTCCTCGAAAGGCTATTGTGCACCTGGTTAACATAACCAATACAATACTGAGGATACAACACTTCCCACTGCATGGAAAACAGCTGACATCATACCAATAAAAAAACCAGGAAACAATTCATAACTCCTGCAAAGCTACCGTCCAATAAGCCTGCTTTCCAACCCAGGAAAGATTGTTGAAAATATCATCCTCTCAAGACTACAAGAAAAATCAGACCAATTAGGAATAATTCCAAACGAACAATTTGGCTTCCACTGTGTACACAGCACAGTGCAACAAATACACCGATAGTGAAGCATATCACTCAAGGATACAACTGGAACCTTCACACAGCTGCAGTCTTTCTGGATATTGCCAAGGCCTTTGACAAGGTATGGCATCAAGGATTACTCTACAAACTCATTCAGGCCAACAAACCTTACCTGTTTAATAAAATCATACCTCCCTGACAGATCCATGCAGATAAAAATAAATGGCACCATCTCAACTAGGCGCCAAATCCTGGTAGGAGTACCACAGGGATCCCTGTTGGCTCCTTTACTTTTCACAATCTACATGGCTGACATTTCACAGAACCTGAGGACTACCATCACAGCCCTATATGCTGATGACACAGCCATAATGACAAGATCTCTCTGCCCACACCTGGCGATCAGTCGTCTTCAGGACACCATCACAAAGCTAGACAAATGGTTCTCGGCCTGGAGGACAGGTAAACCCCGTCAAAAGATCAGCTATACTATTCACCAGACACAAAGCCTTCATCCAAGATGACATTCAACTCCTCAGAAAAAAGATACCATGGCAGACAGAAACCAAATACTGGAATACAGCTAGACAAAAAGCAAAATTTCAACAGCCACATCAAGCTCATAGGCACAAAGACATCTAGAACCATAGCCCAATTCTATCCCCTGATCAACCGCAACAAGCTGTTACTATATCAGATGGTAATATGACCAGTAATCACATATGCATCCCCAGCATGGAGTCACCCATCCAAATCT
This sequence comes from Typopeltis vanoorti, assembly GCF_054136105.1. NCBI lineage: Eukaryota > Metazoa > Arthropoda > Arachnida > Uropygi > Thelyphonidae > Typopeltis > Typopeltis vanoorti. The sequence goes on along the minus strand of NC_143563.1, from coordinate 92,307,349 downwards.
AACCTCCTGAAACTACAGAGGATACAAAACAAATGCCAGTGGATGATCTTGGACGCCCCATGGTTCGTCAGAAACACACAGATCCACAGAGAAACCGGAACCCCAGACATCCATTCTCTCCTTCATGACCATGCGGAAAAGTTCTTCAGCAAGGCATACTCTCATCCCAACCCACTAATCAGACAACTTCCAGTTATAGTGAACATGACTATCACAAACATAAAAGACCCAAGGCAATCCTGCTCTCAGCAGAACAGAGCTAAGTCCTTTATTTCTTTATTTGTGAACTATGGAGCTAACTCCATAGTTCACAAAGTGCGAGCATAAGGCTCACAACCTCCCCCCCCCACATCAAGCTTCTCCACACAGACAAAGGGGAAAACAAAATGCATCTTATGCTTCACCCAGCAAGCCAGTAACGTTGTTGTTGTAAATATTTTCAATTATCGTCACACGAAACAAATGCACTGCGATCTAATGCCGATATTCGTTTGCACTTGTCATTGTTATTGATACGAAACTTTTATTATTGGTGTTTGTTCGTGGTGAGGATGAAATATTTTTAATAAAGTAATTTTTAATATGTAAATTTATTTATTAATAAATTCGTTACTGATTAGGAAAAAAAGGTTTTATTTTATTTTTTTTTTGTATATGTAGCACCCCCACTTAAAATTTTCACCGGCCACCACTGATAAATATACGCCGTAGTTTTCATTGAAAATAAAATTAAAAAGCAATATTAAAAATATATATATTCGTTTTCTATAAGGCATTTATTGATAATAAATTGTGATCTCTCACTTCTTTCAAATTTACAATTTCGATCAGGACAATAATCTCTTCAACTGTGCTACATCTTCATCTTTAAAGTTTAATTATTCTGGCTGGATTTCGGAAGCATTTTTTTTAATGTTGTCTAAAAACAAACCATATAACTAATTGAATATGAATAATAAAATTATGTACAGATAAGATCATTGCATTCATCTGCCAAAAAGGAAAGCCTTTCCAGAGTAATAGCCAATGTAGTTTATTATCATGTACACAAAGCCACTCCCGCGGAACTAATTATATCTCCACCCTCATAAAACGTGCACACCTTCCCGGACGATGTTATAGGCAAGTGCACGGAATAATGACATAATTTCTCGAGAAGCGAATTAAATTTGGTGAAGTTGGTTTACATAAAGCAATATATAAATATATATATATATTGGCCGTTCAAATTACCTATTTTCACACCTGCATATATATATATATATATATATATATATATATATATATATATATATATATATATATATATATATATATATATATATATATATATATATATGTGAGGCAATAGCAGTTAGCAAACAATTAAATTCAAGAAATCTCATTGAAAAAACAAAAAGAAGTTATGCTCGGGCGTGTTTTATGGTTGTCAACAAATTCTGAAGGTCTTCGAGAAAATAAAATAACATTTTATTTTATTGGCTGATGAAATAAAAGTATAATCCGAAAATTGCATTTCTTAATTTTCAAAAACGAGACTAGTAGGCTATTTATGAATATCTTACTGTACCAGTAAGGTAAGATATTCATAAATAGCCTAAATTCTCTATTAGATGTTGTTGTGAAATATTATCATTCTGCAAGCTTTCGACATCATCTTGATTAGCTATTACTCTAATTTTGCATAATCAGAAAACAACTAAATATTCTCTTTCAGGTTATTTCCTATATCATTTATGTAAAGCGCTGTACATAAATTATATGAAAAATACTTGGTCACGTGCTCTAGGCCACTATTTAAGAATGCTGCTGGTCAGTAATCGTCCATAGTGTTGATCACAATGAGAAAAACAAAAGGATCTTTCGGAGTTCGATAAAGGACTTATTGTGGATGCCTGTCTGGCTGGAGCCACGATTTTGAAAACAGCAGAGCTGACTTACTTCTCAAAAGATGAGATATCTCTGGTGTTTAATTAGTGGGAAATGACCCACTCTGTGGTCTTAAGATATTCTGTTAGGAACGAGATCGCCGTTCGGAGAAGGCTTGTACGGACAAACAGAACTTCCTGTGTGCAACCATTGACCGAAACATTTAATGAAGACTGTTCCCAACCCATATCTCATCGAATTATGCACAAAGAATTGAAGAGTTTCGGTAGTGGCAGTCGCATGCCTATACGCAAAATAAAAGTTTCCAATTCAGTGACCGGTATGTGTACTAATTTGCTGATGCATGCCATCCAGATCGTCCCTGGAAACCCCCGGCCAATAGCAGCAATCAACGGTATATTTTTCTTATTGGCTTTGATCTCACACCCGACTGCTTCAAATGAACAGCCACCCTCACGCCTTTTTTCTGTTCTTTTTGGCTGCAATTCGTCTGCTATCATCATCAGCAGTAGCACCGATTCTCCATCCTATCTTCTCTATCTTCTCTCTGCAGATGTTTGGTCTACAGATGTTCGTCGATGACCTGTTATGAGTTCAGATTGTTCTGAACATGATAATTTGAAGAGTTAGAGTGAACGTCAGTGATTTCAGTGTATTTAATTTGTATGAATGAAATGCATGGTAGATATTTCAATGGATTTAATGACATCGTTAAAATGATTTGATCTCTCTCTCATGTTGCTAAGGGATACAGGATAAAACACGCTTGAAAAATATTTTCTTGTGCAACTTAGGGAACCATGTACAATATGAAGATTCCGCACTCGGTAAGTGGAGATATCACTGAATCTAAACAAGTTACAAGCGCTTCACTGTAAGCAGTTAAACGACAAACTGGTTCGAAAGTGCTATCAGCTGAGAGAGAGAGAGAGAGAGAGAGAGAGAGAGAAGACGTGATCGAAGTGCGCACACCTTGCACACTTGAAAAGCCTGATCTACAAGTATTAATTCTGGAACTGCAAAACAGAAAGTAGTGATAGCAGATTAACTGCATGCAGAGTTCATTACAGATGACACACACGCACAAAAAGCAATGGAAGAAATATCATATAGTCTGGCGACTCCCTTGTCTTGTAGCTGTTTAGAGCTTGAACGAACAGCGATGTTAACTTATTTATAAATAAGTAAATAAATTAACCTTTTCTACAACTTGTAAGTAGTGACGTGTAAATGTTACTGTTTTCGTGTTTATTATTTATTTCTTGTTTTTAATACAATTTCATTATTGTAAAATGTATTCGAGAAGACCTCGTTTCTTTTATATTGTAATAAATAAATAAGTGAGGTCTTCTCTAGTATATTTTATAATAATAAAATTCATTCAAAAACCAGGACAAAACTGATATTGATAGGAATATCCGAAACCAACACTGCAATTCCCCAGTCAAACTGAGACGTATGGTCACCTTAATATTGTGCCAAATTACTGAAGTAAGGATTAAGCAAGAGATTATGATGTTTTCCAGCCATTTGGAGCACCATCGATTGGCAATATAACACTGATAAAATTTCCAAAACTATAGTCGTTTCCAAAAACGACTATAACTGATAACTGATAACTTCTGTGGCTTGATGGATATCAGTCCCGTGGACTTCGATCCCTTCATCGGTTTGAATAATTTCCGGTTATTGGAAGATATTTTTGAGCGCTTGGCTCACCCTAATTAGGGTTGTGTTGAGAGATTTCAATTTGCGATCAGGGCGGCCTTTGGGCGTTTATGCTTCCATCTGTCTTTCTCATCATAATCGGACGACTCACGAATGAGTAGGTTGGGATGGATTGATGCCTGAGCAAAGTATTTGGTTGCTATCTGGAGGAGAAATGAAGGTATGTCTTGCAGGTTTCCATCTTGGTGGAGAATAGTGTTTCTTACAAACCACGGGGCATCAAAGATCATTCGGAGGCACTTGGTTCGGATTAATTGTAGTCGTTTGATGTTGCTTGGAGAGGTGTGGCTCCACGCTGGCGAACCATAAGTCAGAATAGGTCTGATGATTGCTTTGTATATTCTTAATTTGTTTTCTGGACTGACTTTGCTTCTACGGTTGAGTAGAGGGTAGAGCTGAGCTATTGCAGAGTTTGCTTTGTTGAAAGCATGAGCGATGTGGGAGTTGAAGCTGAGATGATTATCTAGTTTGATTCCTAGGTATTTTACTTCTTTTTGCCATGGAATAACAGTATTGAACATCGTGATTGCTCCATGATGGTCTACTCTCTTCCTTTTAAATAGAATGGCCGTACTTTTATCTGCATTAACATCAATCCTCCATAACCGAAACCATTTTTCAAGATTCTTTGTTGCATTTTGTGATCTTTGTGTGGCCAGGTATGGTCTGAGTGATCTGGTCAGTATCGCCATGTCGTCCGCATAAAATGCCATGGTGGTTGATGTCGTGTTTGGGACATCAGAGATAAATATGTTAAAGAGCAACGGCGATAATAGGGAGCCTTGTGGGACATCTGCTGCGATGCTTCTTGTGGTTGATCTGAGCCCACGAAGTTTCACTTGAAATTTTCGGTCTTTCAGGTAAGAATCCATGATTTGGATGAGGTTTAGCGAGTATTTTGCAGTAATTAGTTTGTGGATGAGGCCTTTGCCACATCTAAGAAAACTGCACCTGTATGTTGTCTCCAGTTAAATCCAATAGTTATGTACTCTATAAGTCTGTGGATTTGTTGAGTTGTGCAGTGTCCAGTTCGAAAACCAAATTGTTCTTTTGGGATTAGACCTAGATTGTCCGTTTCACTTTGTAGGCGTTTTAGAATTACTTTTTCTGCTATTTTCCCCAGGCCTGACAAGAGGCTGATAGGTCTGTAATTCTGGGGGAACTGAGGCGCTTTTCCCGGCTTGTAGATAAGGATTACATCTGCCTGCTTCCAGCGAGTGGGGAAGTAGTTAAGTCTTAGCATCGCGTTAATGATAGCCACTAGATGCATTATTGTTTTGTGAGGGAGTGCTTTTATAATTTTGTTTGAAATCTGGTCAGGACCTGGTGCTTTCCTGTTATTGAGGTTCTTGATGATTTGGTATATTTCATTTGGTGTGGTATATTTTGTGTTATCATGGGTGGTGGGACGATGAAGTGTATAGCGTACTTGCTTGTGGATTTTTTCAATGAAGCTCAAGTCCGCATGAGTGTAGTTTGGTTGAAATTGCTGCTCCAGAGTCTGCAAAAGCTTCTGCTTTTTCATCATCTCGGTAGACTATACCTTTTTCTCCATGTATTGGTTTTATGTTGGGGTGATCGCTGCGGAGGGCTTTAGTCATTTTCCATAGTGAGTTATCTTCGGCTTTTAAGGAGCTTAGTTTTCTCTCCCATTGCTGATTCTTATTGTCTTTTATTGCATATCGGACTAGGTTTGTTGCTCTGTTAAGCTCTTGCTTATCCTGAGGTGATAGTGTTGTATGGTACAGACGCCGAATTCTGTTTTTGCTGCGGATAAGCTTTAGAATCTCTTCTGGGAGCAGGTTAGTTTGGGCTGGAACAGTAACTGTGGAGGCTGTTGCAAGGCCAATTTGGATTGTGCTTTCCAGTTTGTTGATCGCTGTCTACTTCTTTGGGTGAGGAGATAGATGGGACGGGGCCTGTGATGTTCTTGAGAGATGAGTTGAGCTTCTTCAGATTTGTGTAGGATTGCTCAGGGATGGTTTCTGCTTCTCCGCCTAGGCTAAGCAGAACTGGATTGTGGTCGGAGCTAAGATCATTAATAACCTGCAACTGGAATTGATGTGGGGTGTTCCTGAAAATGGCGATATCCAGCACGTCAGGTTTGCCGAGTGGTCCGTAGTGTGTTGGTTCAACAGGACCTGCTATGGTGATGTTTCTTGTCATAACGAATTTGTGTAGGCTCTTCCCATTATTATTGGTGTTTCTACTGTTCCATGCAGGATGTTTTGCGTTTAGGTCTCCTGCCATTATTGTTGCTTCGTTTGTGTCAAGGAGCAGGGAGAGGTCAGAGGCCAGAAGTGGTTTGCCAGAAGGGTTGTAGACTGAATATAGTTTTAGACTGCCTGTGTTTTTTGCATGTATTTCAATTCCAGTTTCTTCCAGGTTTGTGGTTGCTAATTTCTTGATCTCGTTGTATCTAATGCTTTTTTTGACAAATATAGCAGTTCTGCCCCCTCTAGCATTGAGTCTATCTGATCTTAGCAACGTGTAGTGCCTTATTTTGGGGTTGTCACAAGGCCGAAGATGCATCTCATTGATTAAAAGAATATCTATCTTATAACTTTCAGCAAATTCTTTTACTTCCAGGAGATTGTTGTTTAGCCCGTTGGCATTCCAATAAGCAATCTGTAACGAGTTAGTTAAGTTGATTGTATTATCCATTAATCATAGAGAAGATGACCTGTGTATTTTTGAGGAATTTGTTGGTGTCAGCCTGATTGGGATTTGTTTTGCTAAAGGCTGTTAACATCTCTCCTAAAGTAGCAATTAGGGTTGCTGCGGTGGTTTGAATGGGGGGAGTGGGCATCCCTTTTAATTTGCCGGGTGAGGACCGCCACAGTTAGCACACTTAGCAGGAGTGGTTCGTGGTTTGGTGCAGGTGTGTGAGGGATGGTTGTTACCGCATTTCACACATTTGTATTCTGCTTTGCATAGCTTTTGCGCATGCCCATATTTTTGACAGAGATGGCATTGACCGACTGAAGCCTTTCTTCTGAGAGGCTCAGTCTTGATGACCAAACTGCAAACTATTTTAAGGTCGTAAATTTCTCTATGCTCTTTACTTATCTCGACCAAGACCAGAGGCATAGGGCGCTTGTCAGCACGATACATTCGTGAAATTTTGATCGGCTCTAGGCCCTGTGATTTGAGGTCAGTAGCTATTTCTTCTACTGGAATGGTCTCAGCCAGCCCTCTAATCACGACTTTTATTTTTTTTCGCTTTTGAGCTGAAATGTATGATATGGGACTTTTAGTTCATCCATAAGTCTGGTGAGTTGGCGGTAGTCCGAAATTCCTTCAGGTTGGATTCGGATTCCTTCATCTGTGCTTTTGGCTGATGTAAATTTGATGTTTGAGCTCCTCATCGTTGTTGTGATATCAGACCATTTATCATTTGTTCTTAAGATTACAGGTGAAATCCTCTCTTTGGGTTGTACCTTGGAGACAGTCTTTGTCCTCTCATCAGGTTGTGCTGTTAATTCCATCGGAGTTGTTTTTTTCCAAGAGTTGACATACTATTTCAGGCTCTGCTGCTGGTGAACTCTTCTTACGCTTTTTTCTGCTGACAACCTGATAATCTGTAGAGTCATCTGAGTCCACTAGGGGCTGGTCGTTAACCGGTGACATAATCTGTCTGGTGTTATCTTGAGAAGTGCTGGGGAGCGGGTCAGGGGATTGACAGTCCTCTGTATCCACCTCTTCTACTTGGTGGATTGCCACCTTACCTGGCCATTTCCTTTGTAGAAGGCCTCCAATATGCTTAAAGATAGCCAAAAGCTGTTTGAAATCAAGCTTGTCATATGGAGAGTCCATAGTTTGGCTTGAGAGAAACTAGCAGTTTCCCGGGTAATCCTGTAGACTGAGAGTCTACTAGCAAATCCCGTAGACAGCTTAGAATAAGCGACTACCAGCAAAAAGTTAGTCTGTTATAGGAGACTATCCTAAAAAACGAGGAAAAAGGAGTTTCAGGAGCTTACTTGGACACAGTGCAGCGATCTACCTCCCTAAAAAAAAATCATTCAACCACCACTGGTCCTCATTGCGGGTGGGGCCTGCCGGCCATTAGACCTCTGCATATTTCATACAGAGGGGGAGATAGTAGATCACGAACTGTGTTAGTTCCAGTGCAATGCGAGCTTCCCAAAAAACCCTATATAAAAATCAACTAGGCAGAGTCTAAAGGAATACATCCGATCACAGTGACAGCAAAAACCCAACTCAAATCTCTCCTCCAAAAACGACTATAATTTGGAGGTTGTTTAAATTTAAAATAAAATCAGCTAATGCCTTTTATTCCCTTATAGGAAGTAGGCGAGGCCTTTAAATTCTATCTAGCTTTTGGAGACTGAATGGGCAGTTCAATCTCCACCAGCAGCCAATCAGAGATAGCTGGTCCATGTCTATCACTAATTATAGCCAGCAACCAATGAAAAGATGAGCAACCAAGTGCTGCCATCTCTTGGTACCTAACCCTAACAGGATATGTTAGTCTGAAATAATACGGATTCTACGGTCGAATTTCTTGATTTACGGGACGAAAAATCCCAGTTTCCGGGAGGAAAAATTCGCTTGTTCGTGCCAGAGATCGACTAACCAGGGAACTTGTCGAAAACAGGCTTAGGAAAAGTTCCTCCAGTCGGCGACTAGACTTGAACTTAAGTCTACCTCCAGGCAGCCTAGCACAGAGGATGCAAGTGCTTCTACTGAATTACACAGGCCTTTCGGTTAAAATTAAAATAAAAAAAGTAGGCGGATTGTTTTCTGTTGTTCACTAAAACATGTTTTATATAAAAGACAAAGCAAATACAGTCCAGTATCTATCTCAAGAGTCATTTAATGAAGGCAAAGTTCCCACCATTTGGGAGTGTGTCGTTTTAGTACTAGCATAGTGTCCATTCATATAAATCTTAAGTATCAATGTTCCTTGACGATTTTTCGATATATCTTGCTTCATTCGATTTAATTCTGTAGAATAACAAAGTTTTATACATATTTAAATGTACAAACATAATCTTCATAATGACCTTTAAACAGGAAAGAATTACGACTTTTTTAAAAAAATGTTCATATCTCGTGGTTGCTAGTGTACACATGTACCCTGAGTTAGGTAGATACGTAGTCGAAGGCATCAGTATTATCATGTGATTAATGGCTAGTTCAATTTTGATTTCTCGTTAACCTTAAGAACTTTTTTTGTTTTCCTCGCATCTGCCAACAAGAAAAGTTAGCTCATACTTCCTGACATGACAAGCTTTCAAAGCAATTTACGCAACCTCTTTTATAAAAAAACTATAACTTTCAAAAGTTTACGCCTAAGAGTTCCATTTAAATTTCAGAATATAAACTCCACCTTGAATGTTTTTTTTCAAGGGCAAGGTTCGTTCAATTAACATTCTCAAAAAAGCAATAAAAACGAGCATTTCAAAGACCATCTAAACTGGGTCATTGCCAAAAGGTATAGGCAAATGAATCATTCAATAAGCGATTCACTAAAATGTCATTTAACAGGAGGATTGGCACCAATCCACTCCATCAAGAATGAATTTCCTTTTTCCATTGAAATTTCGGAAAGCAATTACGAGGCGCATTACGATAAAGGAAGAGGTTCTGAATGCAGGACTGGCTGCACATTCATCCAAAAAGACTAGCGCACATTCAAATCCTTTAAAATGTAGACACACTATAACAGGCTATTTGACATCATATACACAACATACAATATCCAATTGGCATTGCGATAGCAATGAAAGTCGTAATGGTAGAATACACGACATTTAGCCAGAACTAAGTGGATTAAAATATCACAAATACCGAAATCAATAGAGTAGGTTTGTACTTAACTTTTTTTTTTAAACAGAATTTAAAAAAAAAAACTTTCTTGTGTTGAAAAGACTGAAATATCTGGATTCAAATTTTATTGAGGATCAGAAGAATAGTTCAGACGTTTTACAATTAACGCTGGTTAATTAGTGTCCCGCGAAGAAATTTTGCTATCGCATACATCAGTGAATTTCTTTTTTTTTTTTTATTGTTCCAAAAACGGCTCTGTAGCTACATATCGAAACTAGTTACTAAACCAAAAACAAAATGAAATGAGAAATCATAACACTGTGTATGTTAATCAAAACGAGGGCACAGAGTGAGGAACGCTGTTCCATTTAACAGGGGATAGATGACATGAACGAGGATGAGAAGTTGGTTCGGTAAGTTTAAAGATGAATTGTGTGTGGATGTTCAGGAAAGTAGCTGTTCATGCTTTAGATGCTTAGAATAGGGAAGAGATGATAGCGAGTTAGTTAATTCAAACGCCAATGAAAATACCTTTTTTTTTTAAAGGCATAAGTCATAATCAGAACGTGTGTGGAAAAGTGGAATGGAGTTCTCACAAATGAAGTACATTAGGTGGATCGCACTTTTCTGAATAGTATTAAGTATTTTTATGGGGTATTCTAAAGTTAGGCGGATCTGGAATTTATATAATGTTAGAAGTAAGTTGTAGAAGTGAGAAGTATCATCTTTGATGGAATAGGATATTAAGATTTTTGATGGTTTAGGAGGCTGTTGATGTGATGTGTTTGTTCCAGGAAAGGCTACAAGGGTGAGCGAACTCAATAAGAGAAATCTGATCTTAACTAGCGATATTTATAGAAGGTTTAATCGCCAAACATTTTATTTAATAAAAAGCACAGGACCGAGTTTTTTTTTTTTTTTTTTTTTTTAATATTAGCCCTAATATTTTTCACTTTCACTCATATATCAAGAGCCGGTGTAGCTCAGTGGATGTGGCGTTTGCATACCACGGCGCTTAACCGCACGAAGGAAGACTTGCTTTCGATTCTAGTCGGCGACTAGAGGAAATTTTTCTAAGCCTTTTTTCGACCTGTTCCCGAGTTAGTCGATCTCTGGACGGACAAGCGGGTTTTTCGTCCCGTAAACTCAAGGAAATCGACCGTGGAACCCAGATTATTTCAGACATTAAATATGTTGTGTTAGAGATCACGAGATGGCGGCACATGTTGAGCCATCTCTCTTCACTGTGTATCGCTTAATTAGTGATAGCCTTGGGCCATCTATCTCTAATTGGGTACCACTGGAGATTGAACTACCCACTCAGTCTCCAAAAGTTAGATAGGGCTAAATGGCCTCGCCTACTCCCAGCATACGCGAATAAAAAGGCGTTCGTTCGTTTGATTTTTTTTTTTTTTTTTTTTACTTAGATATCAAGTTCCATGTTTAACTTAAAAGGCAACAAGTTCGATCATTTTGTTGAAACTTATCTAAGTTAGTCAGAAAAACTTAAGAGCATTGTATTGCATTTGGAATTCAAGATCCAATGAACATGCTTGTACCCATGAAACTGAAGACGATGTCTTGACCCTTCAGTTCTTCTTTAAGCATACTTCAACTTTTGTAGACAGGCATATATGAGTATAAAATGTTTCCCATTGGTATGGTTACAAAGTTCCTCACTAAGAATATGAGCATCATGTTCTTATATAACCTACGCACGCACGCACACGCACACAAACTATTAAAGAACATCAATTCAAACAAACGAAGTGTGCATATCTACTGAAATTCATGCCGCGAATGTTGCAAGGATGGCTCAGTATTCTTCGTACTGACTTACAAGAAGAATGGTCAATTTAATTTTTTTTTAATCTTTTAGATTTGAAGCAGCAATATTAAACAGATGAGAGTGATATTAATGCAAAAAGGGAATAATGTAAGATTGAATTGCAAGACAGAAAAAAACCACAAAATAACACTCATTCCTTTAATGTTTTGAATTGCTACAAATAAAATGCAAATGAAAGTCATAAATTACGGTCAAAGGTGGTTGAACAGATGATGCAGCGGTGCCGACATCAACCAATTACAGAATAATAGCAACGGTGTGATTTGCAATATATGCAGCACTTTCAACTAGAGGAAATAAACGGGATGAAGAGTGCCAGAGATAACCTCCGTTAACACGGGATGTGCTATTTTTAGCCACAGTTCTTGATGAAACGCGTAGACAGATGATAATATTTTTTTTATTAGTCAAAAATGGGACATCGAAGTCCGTAAACGTTGTGTTTAAGTATGATGAACAATTTCTTGTTCTGCTTATATGTATTTGGGACAGGTGTAGAATAGACAGTGCAAGTAACTACACTTTAAAGTATGATGCAAACTTTGGCTTAAAAACAATGATAGAAGGGTAAAGAGTGCAATGCTCTTCCCTACGCCTCTGTTGAAGGACTACTGTTCTCCTCTTTATACGTGTTTAGTTATTCCTTATTGGAACAACTGAACCCTCAGTCCCTCGCCATGGGTATGCCATAGGTTTTCTTCCTCTCGTCTCATGGGATTCACTAAAAAAACTATTCCTTCGTGTCATTTCCATATATATTTTATTCCCCTCTTCCTAATTTAACTGTAGATATAAAATAACTATTTCATCTCGAAAAACTTGACATAAAAATAAGCAAAACCATATTTAAATTCATTATTGAAGCAAAATAGTATTTAGTCTTGAGTTGATTTTTCCTCTAGTTCATAATTTATTTATTACAATTCTATAAACGCAAAGAGTGGGTTCGAGTTTCTCAAGCATCAAGGAGAGGGGGCAATAACAACGTACAATATTTATAAACTGCTCATGTACAAATTGAAAGGTGCGTTCTAAATTACTGGTATGTGATAGGTACAAATGAGAATAAGGTTTCACTTGACAGGAATTTGATTTTATTATTTTTTTTTTCTGCTAGCTCTGAACGGAGAATAATTATTAAGGAAACACCAGAACAGTTGAAATCTATAATTAACTACGATCAATTTTGGAGAAAACATAATGACATTTGCCAGAACTTCACATTAATAAAAAAAAAAAAAAAAGAAAGAAAAAAGAAAAGAAAAAAATATCATTTTTGTCGGCATACTTCCAATCGCTCGAGGCACACCCTATAGGAAACTACTAACACCGCTACTTTTCATCTGCTGAGTCAAGACATTTACGCAGACGATATTTGCATCGCCTATTTTTTCACACATTCTTGTTCTATCACTTGAAAAGGTGATTCAGCCAACGCTTAAGCACGATCTGTGAATTAGTTAATGTAGAATTCTGTCAAATAAGCAGAAATCTCTTAACAAATGCTTAACAGAAAAATTGGTTCCACGTTATCATTTAAAAGTACGTGTGTGTGTGTGTGCGACAAAAGATTTCATATTTCATTTATATACATGTACATAAAAAAAAAAAAAAGTAAGATTCCTATCTTTTCTGACCGACAACGAAAAGTCTGAAATTGCACGCATGGGCGTGTACTGAAAAACAAAACAAACTTCTCTTCACAAATGTAACAATGATACGGAAGTACTTTTTTATTAGGAAATACTTTTCGAGATGACGCAATAACTCCCTTTGTGAATAAAAAAGTTGCATAATTTTCCTGCCTGCGTGGGTTAGGATTCCTATAACTATATATGGTACAAATAGTAATATCTTACACAATACCTGATCTTTTTAGCAATATTAAAAACCGGTTGATGGCTTTCTGTCAATTATAACCACGCTAATCTATCCAACATCAACAAGTTCACCATCAGGTTTTCTCTAGAACAGGAATCAACCTTGACTTAATAGTTTCGCGCGGGATGCTGTTCAGCAAGCACGTGGTTCGAGTCCCCCACGATCTCCTGACATAATAAAGATTCACGCTTTCAATTGCTCGATGCATTACATAAAAAGCAAAGGCATTTTAAAGACCTATTTGGAACATTAGCGTGTTTGGAAATGTGGTCCTATATTTGTCACTGTTTCATGACATTATATTCAGCATATGTAATATTAAAAATAAAAGTTTGTTGCAAACAATATATTTTAAGGGATTTGTTCATAAACAAGTGCAAATTTTTATAAAAACTGAAAATATGGCAAGATTGATCTTTTTCATCGAAATTTTCAGGAAATTTCAGGGATCATACACATTTGTTAGTTTAGGACAAAAGAAAAGTAGCACGAAAGGCTTGATTATTAGAATAGATATTATGGATGCCAGCTCAGATGAACGATGCCTGGAAATACCCATCGAAAAGGCATAAAGAAGACACCCTCTCAGTTTTAGGTGAGTCAGTGGGAGCGGCGGTAGAGTATCATCGATTATCCGGACTAAAACAGGGAGGTTTTAGGTGCCTTACCGATGTCATCCAGTATTGATATCAGTATTCGCATATTAGGGAAAACAATACTAATGGTGTTACCTCTAATCATGTTTACAATTACCTTGGTATCTTTACACTCATTCAAGGTAATCTGATTATAACAAAAAATTAGAATGAAAATTTTATATGTCGAATATATACATTAAAAAGTTCCTACGTATAAAAATAGAACCAAGTTTAGTTTAGTTTGTTATTATAAGGACGTTACAACCAAATAGACCTCTCTTAAGGATAGGTGGCGCGACCATTGTCATTCAGAAATAGACATAAAAAAAATTGGCTAACGCCATTTATTCCTTTATAGGGAGTAGGCGAGGCCTTTTAACCCTATCTAGCTTTGGAGACTGAGTGGGCAGTTCAATCTCCACCGGTAGCCAATCAGATATAGCTGGCCCATGTCTATCATTAATTATAGCAGCCACCGATGAAGAGGCTGGCAAACATCTTTTGGTACCTAACCCTAACAAGATATGTTAATGTCTGAAATAATGTGGGTGCTACGGTCGATTTTCTTGAGTTTACGGGGTGAAAAACCCGCTTGCCCGTGCCAGAGATCGACTAACTCGGGAATCGGTCGAAGAAAGGTTTAGAAAAAGTTCCTCCAGTCGGAAATAGACATAAATATAAAAATCCAGATTTACAACTAAACTAAATTAAAAGTAAAATCTACACGTTTTAGACTTCTTTCAGCACTTATACAGACGGCAGCACAGTTCCCTATCTTTTACATTAAATACCATTTATGGAAAGACAAACCTTCGACATTGTAAAACAGCTTGAGTTAAAAATGCTACGACTATGGAGAGGAATGTTTTTATATTTATTTAGTTTATCATTCTCTATTTTTAGTACAGTGTCGTGTATAAGTAAACACGTCAGCACTGCTGTTATACAGAATCCCCTCTTAACTCTCTTTCTAAATTTACACAGCTTACACTGAAAATTCTATTTGGCGTACTAAGATACACATTTGCTGTCTTCACATCATTTATGTCATACAAATGAATGGCTACAATCTCAATTTCTCATATTTTAGTAACACACCACGAGTGTTTATTTTTATAATTCACTCCAATATTAACTGTTAAGAATCGTTTCCATCTCGTTTTTGTAACACGTACCTTCACAACTTTTGCAGAGGGCGCCCTCTCGCAGAAAAGATCTTAATTTTCTCTCTCCATTTAATAAAGATAAAAGTAATTAATAATTTAAACTTAATAAAATTTATAATTAAATTATAATTAAAGTAAACATGAATTGTAACTAATTTTAAAGTATTTGCTGATTTAGACTTTTTTTGTCGAAAACTATTTAAAATTAAAATTTTAAATATATTTTAAGTTAAAAAAAATACTTAAAAATTCGTGTGTGTGTGTGTGTGTGGCAGATTTGCATATATTTTACCAGATGAAAACGTGAGATTCCAGAAAAAAAAAAAAAAAAACTCGGCCATATATACTAGCTAACACAGTTACTTGATAAACACAAAATGACCCTCTCGTGTGAGAATCGAATCAAAGTCTTCCCAACCAAACAGACACTTTCACCTACAGTGAGAGAAATAAGGCATTAATGGGAAGTATTATATTACAAGCAGCAGCCATCCTTCGAAATATGCTAAAAAGAAGTGGCTAAAAGTCACCATATAATTTTCTATTGCCTACCAAAAAAGAAAACTCTTAAACTACTCAAAAACATCCCCACAAGTGACTAATACTTCCCCTTAATTTGGGAACTTCTGACCCAACAGTAATTGTGGAATTCGTAAAATAAAATAAAATAAATCTTAAATCTTCTACGCCTTTTCATGTCTCAAAGGGAGTAAGCAGTACACTTTTGGTAATCATTTGGCAATCTCCACTTTCGACATTGCCAAGGATAGTCCGTTCTAGCCAGAGCAGATAGATGGAAGGTGATGAGCCTACGACAGACGACTACCCATCTCGTGTTCATAATCTTACCTAGTATTGTTGTGCATTCTATGGTCGATTTTTTCTGGGCTGTAGGGTGAGAAAAAAAAAGCAGTTCCTTCCTGGAGGGGGGGGGCGGCTTATCTACACTAACGATATCGACCAACTCTGGGAATCGGATGAAAATGGAAAAAAGTTTCTCTAGTCGAAGACTAGAACACGGCTATAGATCATTCTTTCTGCCAACCCACTACTATGGAAGTTGACAGGTACACACACACACGCACACGCACACCTTAAATTGTGGAATTCACCATAACGATATATAAAGTGATTTATATTTTATGTCATATTACTGTTTCTCGAAATTCAATACTCGAAAAACGTTTCTTGTTCGATACGCTATTTAAAATACGAACAGGACAGACACAAAAAAAGCAATTCAAAACTCACGTAGTTTTTTTTTATAAAAAAAACAGAAAATGGCTAAGCTATCAATAAACTCCGCGTGCCGCGATAATCACTTATCTTATACCCAGACCCTTTCGTGCTTATATCAGACTTATTTTTTTTAAAGCAATACTTGGAAGTCACGGTTGCTTGTTCCAGGTCAAAACAGCGATAAAAATTTCCAAGCAAGTAGGCCACTCACTGCTTCCATATTCGAAAGGAAAAATACCGAAAAATGATGGGAGTTGCTATCTTATCTTTTACCTGGAGTAACCCCACCAACATGCCCGTTCTCACTATTGTGATTTCATTTTTATCTGCTCCGTTTTTCACAGTGCACCGATAAACTCACCCCTTTCCCACATATTAAAGCCATCATTGGTAAAGTCATAACTAATGTTGGCGTACCCACTTATTTCCATAACAAGATACACGTAGAATGAGAAAGTAACAATGAGGTGACCTTAACCGTTGAAGCGAAGCAACACCGAGGAAAATGGCAGATAACAGCTACTATAATTTGTTATTTATAATTTTATAACTGTGTCTTTGGAAACAAAAAGTGATAAACTTTCCAACATAACTGTCAGCTTCTACCATGGGGGAAAAGTCCAGTAGCGTATTGTAACTTTAAACAGAATGCTGCTAACACGATAACAAAAATGGTCACTGTTTTTTTTTTATTTATTTATTTTTTTTTTTTATTCTCGCATTATTTTAGATTGTCCTATTATTCAGTCTACTGCATCAAGTAAAATGCATTATGTAATTCGAGTCACGGCATTTGAAAGTTGTTAGACCAGGACATTGGCGCACCCAGGAAGGAGGCCAAGGGGCCCTGCTCCCCCAAAAGAAAAAAACACCAGAAAATTTCCAAAAATCTTTTCCTAATTAAAATTATTATTATTTTTTAAAAATTTATGTTGTGTCGTGTCTTCTATTTCTATGCTACTTATGAATTAGCGATCACATAAGGTGGGAATACCCTATGGCCTATAGCACTCGGGAATCCTGGTCGCTGTGAATGCAAAGCGAACGAAATCGGTCCCCTCCAAGATTAAATCCTGAGTGCGCCACTGGACCAGGAACAGACTTGAATTAGCAAGAAGATCGTATGGCTGAAGTGCAAAAACCATTCGCAGAGATGACCTGAGATTTTACCTCAGGCTAATCAGGTATTCAAATGTGGATGTACGAATTTTTCAGAATCATGTAGTCTTTCCAATGTTATCGAAAAAATTTAAAAAAAAAATTATCTCAATACGACCCTGATTAAAATGCCATCAGTCTAGGAAATAAATTCTAGGGAATGGAGTTTTATAAATAATGAGCTTGGTAGTTTATTAGCTCAAAACAACACAGTTTACAACTTTGAAGAATTTTAGACGCACTCATTTATTCACTTTTAAGGAGATAATTTTCATTACGGCGAAAGTACAATCCTTGCTTAATTGAGGCCATAGATGGCTTAAAAACAGTGTCATTTGCTCTCTAGAGCAAGGTTGGCGGATTATCTTCAGTCCACATATAGCACTAATATGATTAATATGGTTTACAACTTTTTATGGTGGGATTATCATTAAAATAGAAATATATATTCCACCTTAATGTGGACGAGGCACGTAATCATAATTTCAGAATCTAGTTATTTGGAAGCTACTCTGGTAGATAATCAATGCAAAAATAATATGATGATATTGAATCCTAAGACGATGCAACACCACACACACACACACACACACACCGTAACTCACTTGGAGCTTATGGATTTCTTGCTAACTCAGGGACAATATGCTCCGCAAACCTCAAACTACGGATGATATTCCAAAGGATTTCAAAACAATTTTAATCACTTTAGTAATTGTAGAACATTTAATTTCAAGATCTGTTAAAAGTCATGCCGGGATTTTACCTGTGTTTCTTTCTTTCTTTCTTTTTTTTTCTGAAGGCATAAAATTTATTTCATTTCTAGCTAAACACATAAAAAGTGAAAAAAAAAAAAACGATATCATGAACATAATCTTTTTTCAAAAGAAATTTTCTTTTGTGAAATCAGAATTTTTGAAAATCATAAAAATAACGTTCGACGAAACTTCAGATTAATCAAAGTCACTGAAGAGGGTAAAGAAAGACCTAAATTGCCACCCGTATAAAATTTAGTTTACGAAGAAAACTTAACCAAACGACTAACAAGACATAGCTTGTATTTGAAAAGATTGTTGAAAGCTATTTGGGAAGACAATTAGATTGTGTCCACGTTTCGCATCAGATTTCAGTCTGTTTGTTTCTTTTGTTTTTGTCTGGTATGGAATAGGACCGCACAAAAACAAAACCGTGTCTCTTTTTCTTGCCGGTCTGCCTGTTTAGGGGGATGAAAAATCTCTCCAACTCTTTACGTGACTGGCTAACTCATGTTCAGCTAAATAAGTCCATGTAAACGGTCCTCGGATCATACAACTGTATCCTGGTGCCAGAGGAGTACTAGAAATGAATGAAATCACTATTTAAATGTTAGTAACAAAACAAATTCCGGTCTTTGGATAAATCATTCCAGGATCTTCCTCATATAATTAATTTTGAAGATATGATATGAGATGAGAAGATATGTAAGAAATAAACAGAATCAACTGAGGCACTTCAGTTTCCGTTATACAAAGTATAGTCCTTCGAAAATGGAATTACCTGACATCGTTGTATGTGAAGAGGAAAGGCATTAGGATTTGCGGATTCAAAGCGAAACGCTGCAACGGAAATTTCCGGCGGATGCTATATTTAAATCAACTGGAGCGTGAGGTCCCAAGGGCAAGGAACTCAATTCCTTATCCTAAAATCAACCATGTGCGTGTGGATAACAGTGAAAATCATTAACAATTATATTCAAACTAATAGGCCATGTACAAAAGTGAAATTTTCAATTGCATACTTGGGATTGTTTTTTATTTAAGATTAAAACCGTGTACTACTTTTGTCGGATCAGATCTAAAGTAAGAGTAGTTGAATCGCAAGTATATTTTGAAGGTATGGATTGCTAGCGATGCACTTCAAAAGCATCACAGTTCCCACCTGATTTCTGTAAGTGTCTACTACTGGCAGCATGATAAACGACCTCCTTTTGCATAAGGAAGATCAGATCAATAAAACACGTAGAGAAGATCACTTACAAACGCCCAGAAGTAGGTCGGTATATTCAAGACCGTTCAATTTTATTCCTGAAAGAAACTTGCTATTTACTATTCCCTCCTAGACAATTCTATATAAGAGCTATGGCACAGGAGATATTTTCGTTAATGTTACCAGACTCCATTTCAGATTACTGTTCGAGCGACATTAAAAACGCACAGACTATATCAGAAGCTGTGACGAGTGCACTTTACTGGGACCACTTTCGTTTTAAACGTTGGCTCTCGGTACAGTGCACCAGACAAACCCAAATACTCCATAAAGCTCCTTGTTTCTCCTACTTTCCAGTGCAGTTATCTTTAGGAACGGTTTGAAAAGTGTAACTTATTCAGCACTTAGGGCACCATTGCAAAATGCATTTCTAAAACTGGTTCATAAAGTTTTAAGGATACATGTTACTACTAGTGCTATAAGTATCGCTGTTAAGTATACTATAACTGCAAAAAATATACGTTTTTGGATTGTTTAGAATTTCAATAGTCAAATAGCCGGATATCAGATCTGAAATCTTACAAGAAACACACTCATAATTAGCATCTTCTTTGCTTTCAGCTATCTCATACTTTCCGTTCATATACTATAAAAAAGAAGAAAACGAAATAAAATTCGTTAAAAAAGCCACAAACTTCATAAATTTTCAGTTTAATAAGCGGTTAGCTTTTGTACTTGAAAGCAATATTTCAGAATTCTTCTTCTTCTCTTCCGCTCATGGCGGGTTGAGTTCCTCAAAAACGAATTTTTGACATTTCTTTCTGTCTGCTGACTTTTTATGAAGTTTAAGTGGGTGCTTTCTTTAATGTTGTCAATCCATTTCTTTCTTGGTCTTCCTCTGCTGGGCTGTCCTTCAATTCTGCCATTTAAAAATATGTTTGGTAGCCTTTCTAGGTTCATTCTTGAAACATGTCCAAACCAGCTTAGTTGGCTCTTTTTTAGTGCTGTAATTATTGTTTCATTAATTTCAAAACTAACCTGATAGAATGGAATTGAAGCGAAAGCTCTAGAAATTGCATGTGATTTTCCAATGATTTTTCTACAACTAATTTTAGTTTCATTTACAGTACTTTGTTAAATGCCATCTTACAAAAAAAAATCCAAAAATTTCACTATAGGAAAAATATCGAGTGAAATTGTTGGAATTTTTTCTCCAAGAATTCGCTAGCAACCTACTGACTTTTAGACGACTGCGATCTTCTTCTCTCTCTCTCTCTAATAAAATAGTTTCATTTGTTGACTGCATAACACGGATGTGACGTTATGCTCCCATGCCAATAATTAGGCCTGTTGTGAATACTAGGTGGCAGAGATATCTGTGTATATCTCTGGTATATGTTTCCTTGGTAACAACAGAGTTTTCATGCGTATATACACACACACACACTAGGTGAAAGAATATTGCCAATAAATGATTTTACTAAAAAAAAAAAAAAAAAGAGCTATTTCAGCATGTCAAGTGCGTCAAGACCCTGTAGTATTTAAAATTAACATACCAGGGCATGAAAATTTGACTCATGATGTTATATTATATTAATAATACGAGCACATATCGTGACCAGGATCGAACTGACGTCAGCATATTTCTATAGTTATGAATGCAAGTGACCAAAAGAAAACAAAGATGGAGAACCAGTCCCAGTAAGCAACATAATAAATAAATAAATAAATAAAATATTTACAAGAAATATTAGCGTTATTAAAATACAGATACTGCTAGGAATATTAATGAGACAAGCTCTCGTATTAGCTAATTACGAAAATTGTGTCAGTTAACATTAGCGTATAATTATGATAAAATATAATTTGGCTGGAAGCAATTACTTTGGGCTACAAGTTAATAAACCCAATTATCGTTAATTCTTCGGTTTCAGAATTCTGATAGCGCAAAGGTACATTTAAAAAATGGAGACTGACGCACGATTTATGATGAAGACTGCTGCACCTGCCAAGTGAGCGATGGGAATATCCTTCACCTAAAAAAGGTCAGTTTGCATATAACCAGGTGACTGACCGACCTCTTTGAGTGAAACCATAATTGAAACCATAGATTATCAATGTCGTATCTTTTATTTGTATATAAAGAGACAATGCGTGGGGGAAAAAATGATTATCTAACTGCAGAGTTTCTGTCAATATACAAGACATATCCTCTCTCTGTTTGAGCAAACACTTCAAATAAAATGAAAGTACGAAATTGTGGACCGTAAGGGTCCACTTGGATTTCTGGAAAAGTGCTTAAATTATCAGCACTTTTCCAGAACCGAAAAATTTCGATTTTGATTTCGGTTCTTTTAAAAAACTTTTAAAAGAACCGAAAGAAATCAAAAAGGAACATAAAAATAAACTCTGAATTTAAAATTCATTCAATTGGTTTCGCAAAAATTATGAACAGAAAAAAATACTATTAGAGGACGGCAGATGGCGTAGTTTGAATGATGGTTATGTTGTAGATGGTAGATTAAGTAATATAGACGGAGCTGTGTGTTACAGTGTCCTCCAGCGATAATTTCTTGGACTCCAGGGAGGGAATGTCATAATAATAATACAACTGAAAGTTTTAGAAGGTTTTAGACAGATCACAGCGTCATTTTAATAACAATGATGCTTATGTTAAAAAACTGGGAATCAGTGAGTATATTAAGTCCTAAATTAGTAAATTATGCATTTACATAACTCTACCGATCCACAACATTTGTATGTGTGCGTGCAAGGCTTCCTAAAATATCATTTCATAACAAGGACTAGTAGCTGTTAATGAAGGTCTTATAATGGGCTGACATCAAAATTAAACAAATCAGCGTGGAATAATCCTGTGACGCCTTTTTATTCCCTTAAAGGAGAATGCAGAGCTTCTTTAGCCCTAACTAACTTTTTGAAGACAGACAGGCAGCTAGTTTTCATCCTTCAAGCTTTCACTGATAGCGAGCTCAATTTCGTACAAGTTGACTACTCTCAAAACTAGAATTAGAATTTTCGTTTGGCTTTCTGAAAATGACTTGTAAATTCCCAGAGATGAAAAGTCTGCCTCGATCACAATTCCTTCACCTTTTTTTTACCAACTTCACAATCACAATGAGTGCACTCAGAATGCATTCCGAACATCTTTATTAAATTAAACAGAGTACGTTAAAAATCTTCGAGCCTGAGGTTTAAATACATTTCAAATGATGTATGGGCATATCAAAGTAGTCTTTTTTTCGAACAAAACAGTATGAAAATGATCTGTAGATAGTTAGGACCTGGTTAAGAAAACTCTCGTGCAAATGAATGTTACGAATAATCAAAATTAGAAACGTCAAAAGAATATTTCGAAAACTAAGCTATTTAGCTACTTATAATTTCTAATTTAACAATACCAATTTTACCGAAAAATAATAACAAATGGAAATTAGGAAAAAAAAAAAAAAGAATAACAAAATATTTTCTTGTTTAGTCGAAAATAAACTGTCAACGCTTATCAGTATGAAATTTGCTTGATTTGATTACCTCAAGATGATTCATTATATCATCCCAGTTTAGTTGTTTAAATCATGTTCGCCTCAATGCTCGGACTGCATGATTTGAGAGTCCCTTTTCATACTTTTTTCCTTTAATATATAGGGACTTGACCTTCAACAACCATAAAGCGCTAACACTACACTGCGTTGACAAAAATAAAAGGAGGCGATCGATTTAGAACAACAACAACAATACAAAAACAAAAATATTGAAAAGGGTTTTTCATTAACTAGTCTTGAACTAGAACTCGTTCAACAACAAAAATTGTTAGACTGCGACAAATCAACGGACACCCCCCATGGGCAAAGTGCATCGTGTGACGAGTCACGTGTTTATAGCCGGTATAAACTGAAGGAATATAATGCTCCTAAATCAGCGCAACTGTGTCCGGGTGAAACGGCTGCGAGGAGGGAACTGACGGAGTTTGAAAGAGGTGTTGTGATAGGATGCCATGTTGCAGACCTATCTGTTCTGCGGATTGTGACAAATTAGTCCTTCCCGGGTCAACAATCACTGAATACCATACTGAGATGGAAGCACAGGGAGTCAAATGCAAGTGCTACCGCAGTGGACGACTTACCGAACGTGATCGTGGGATGCTACGAAGGATACGTAAAAATCTGCCATTCGTCGGCCGACACGTTGAATGCGGAGTTCCGGGCATCGACTGAAACACGAATCTGCACAAAAACATTCAGAACAGCAGTTCACAACACGAGTTTCCATGGTAGGACTGCAATATGCAAATCCCACATTAGCTGGAACAACATGCAGCGTCGTCTTCAGTGGTGACACATATCCACACCATCTATATCTCCTCTATCCAGAAGACAGATGGGTGTGGATATGCCAGATGCCTGGTGAACATCTCTTAGCGGAGCACATAACCCCAACTATGAAATTCGGAGGTGGCGGTGTGATGATATGGTCCTGTTTTTATCACTTGGCCTCGGACCTCTGTGGTGCCACGAACTCAGGCGGTACCTGAACATTGTCCGGAATGTTTCCTACTTTGTGTTGTTTGTACGAAACTAATCATTGTCTCTTTCAGTAAGACAATGCACCATGCCATACTGCTGCTGTGACTGCGTGGTTTGTGGACATGAACATCATCGCGCTTGACTGGTCTCCACAGCGCCCTGATCTCAACACTATTGAACATGTGGAATGAAATACAGTGTCGGATGAGGTCAAGGGACGTCTGCTCCAAAACAGTCCTGGACCTCCTTATATGCCTACAGGAAAAATGGTCCAAAATTCACATTGATCGCTATCGTATGCTTGTGGAAAGTATGTCCCATAGGAACGCTGAAGTTATCATACAGGTCCTACATCTTATTAACGTGGACGCCACGGCCGTTTGTTCCTCATACTATGGTGTCCGTTGACTTCTTTCCAAGCCGTGTATTGAAATGATTCAGAATTTCCGATTGTCGATATTTCTGCTATTTTCGCACGAACTACCATGATGCTTGTGAAAATGTATTTTTTGTGCAAAATCCGACATGTGTCAAAAGTTACAGCGTGTTTGTAATACGTCAACCAGTTTAATGAGTACATGTGCATTGTGTTACGTCAAATAGTCATTCGATATCAAAAGTGAATGATTCAACAAAAGCTTGATATCATTTCGACTCATTCTGCCAAAATAATAATAATAATAATAATAATAATAATAAATAAAAAATAAAAACCCGATCCGATTGAAGCCGAAATTGAACCACATGGACACTGTGTGCATCCTCAATCCCAAATACTATTCATTCAACTTCATCTGACAAGCGCCAAGTTACTGCCATCTGTAATCTAGACGTTTTACCCATTTGTGGCATCGCAAACAGTCCGACAGGAAAAGATATTGCTGGGAAAAGCTTCGTAGGATTCCAATATGAATAAAATTCATCCCGAGTCCCGGAATTATTATTATTATTATTCGTGACACCTCCAAGAAGTCCGAAGACTCGTCGCGGGAGGACACCTGCTATACAACTATTTCCACCACTACACCGAACCTCTACCAATCATCTCCATCAACGCCATTTACCGCCCACCACCACCACCACCACTAGTATTTTTTGTCTGTAAATTGCGTGTGTTCTGAAGGGACGATTTGTCTGTATGTGGGATGAAAATCCCGAGTTTTCCGGGAGAAAAAACCCTGCTACCACCGTATGAGATCGGCTAACTCACCTTCGATTACGTGCGTATAGACAGACGATCAAAATAAATCTAAAAACAGCCCAAAATAGTACTTAACTGGTATAAGTGAACTGAGTAGGAAGAGATAGCTGAATCATTATGACAGTGAAACTCACCTTAAATTATAATATGAAGTGAAATTCACTCTTACCGCAGTTTTGCTCTATACGGTATCTAGATCTTTCACTTATCTGATTTAGTTAGCAATAAACGAAGTGTACATGAACTACCCAGCGATTATACATCATAGATTATACATACAAATCGGCCCTTCGGAACACACGCAATTTACAGACAAAAATTACTAGTTGTGGTGGTGTTGGAAGTGGGCGGTAGATGGCGTTGATGGAGATGATTCGTAGTAGAGGTTAGGTGTAGAGAGAATTGTAGATGTCCTCCCACGATGAGTCTTCGGACTCCTTGGAGGTATCAGGAATAATAATAATAATAATAATAATAGTTTAAAATTATTTTATGCGAATAAATTTGCAGAAGAAAGTAATTACTGTAATTTCACATGCACAATAATATTCATAATTTCCTAAGATAGAGGGCGCTTTCGTTAGCGAAATTCATAATACACGATTATCAGAAAGTTGACAGAGAATAAAATTGACAGTATAAAAAATTGAGACCTGTGATTGCGTAACGTCTGCTGATTAACTGGATGTTGTAATAAGAAAACAAAGTAGACAGACGCATTACAAAAATACAAGTTGTTTGTATAATATTTTAAATTGAACTATCTACGCTCATTTGAAAATGCTTAAAAATCAATGCTATTATGGATGAACCAAGACCTATGTACTACATTTAATGTTTTCTCGGTAGGAAAGGCAACTGAGGAATTTTACCAAACTTATAAAACTTTGACAAATAGTCAGCGACAGTTTTATTAATGTCCTGTTGCTTGTGATTTAATGAGGTGGTTATGTTTCGTCAGCAAAAACCATATATCTCAGTTGTTGTTACCCTTCGTCTTGCGTAGTAGTTCATTGACTAGTATTCGCGACGAATTCCCGACGCTTACGCATCATTAATCTTTTCCAGTGATTATCGCCGCACGTTTCGTAGCACATGCGGAAACCCGAACATTTCCGTTTTTTGTGAACTATCCCCGTTCGTCCAGCTCGACTGCACGCGCTGTTTTAAAAGCTGGAGTTGCCATGGCAGACCTGTGCGATGCTCTCCAGTGAGGTTGATAAGTCAGTGCAAACGAAGGTAGGGGAAATGACAGCAAAATACTTGCAAATCACTAGTGAATTTCACACCCAGAATATTAGCAAACATCACGGCTTCATATTTGTTTACTTATGTCAATCTCACCGGCCTTGGTATTTAAATAGCGCTCAGAAGTAAATATATACAGTATTAATATTTAAACTTCTTTTTCTGTTTTTTTTTTTTTTAATAACTGGCGTATGCCTTTCGTCTGCTTCTATTATTTAAGCATGTTTTAATCATAATTATAATTGCTGTACAGCAAACTCGAAAGCTATTCCAGACGTGCCGAAAGCAAATAGTTGACTTTTCTTTTCTTTGTTCTTTCTGTCAACCACTCAAGCGTTGAAAGCTCTTTCTTTTTTCAGCAACTGAGAAATTTTAACAATTATTCCTCTTAAAATTTAAAAATTTAACAGATACTAATATTCCAAGAAAATAAAGCTTAATTTGTTGGTGTTTTACCATATAATACCAGGATGAATAGCCTCTGAATTTCCGTTTGTAGGACACTAAAATTGATTATTAATTTTACTTTATTAATTTCATTTATTAATATAAAAATCTTAATATACATTACTTTAAACGAGCTCATTCCATTTTAATTATTATTTATTTATTTTTGTTATTTATTTTATTTTATTTTATTTATTTATTTATTTTTCGTTACCAGCATCCTAAGAACCAAAAATTGCACTAAAGGCCCCGAGTAATGG
Organism: Typopeltis vanoorti; assembly: GCF_054136105.1. Classification (NCBI taxonomy): domain Eukaryota; kingdom Metazoa; phylum Arthropoda; class Arachnida; order Uropygi; family Thelyphonidae; genus Typopeltis; species Typopeltis vanoorti. Next base: position 92,280,348 of record NC_143563.1, on the reverse strand, counting down.
TCCGTGTGAGATACACGGGGCAATGAAATTCAAACTCAAACATTCATGAGGAAATCGACTTACTACCTTTTTGGTTGCAGAGCGGATAGGCAAACCACTCGGCCCACAACACCGCAAACTATTCACGATATAGAAACCTCAGGATATTCCATAACCAATGATTTAAATACCGATCACCTCAATCATCAAATGGGGTGAAGATAATTTAAAGTTCAATGCCATAAAAACTCAGGTTGGCCTTATTACTAGAAAAAAAGACCATACCTCATTCTCTCTTACTTTTGATAATATCCCAGTTTCCTTTCAACATCAGTTTTCTCTTCTTGGGGTGACTGTCACATCCAATTTATCCTGGCACTGCCTCCTCAGCATCTAAAAAGCTTGTGTTCTTTTCTAAACATTGCTTCTTTTCCTCTCAACTCCTGACACTCTTTAAGTCTCATATCTGTCCAACTTTGCAGTACTGTTCCCACATTTGGAGTGGAACACCTCTCTAAGAATTCTTGACAATATTCAGAAGAGGGCAATCCGTTTAACAGATGACCACTATCACAGACCCCTTTCACCCACTTTATCATAGGCGCTCTGTTTCAGCGCTGTGCCTTGTCTATAGGTACTTTCATGAGCATTGCTCCTCTGAATTGGCCACTACCATTCCCTCATTTTTTTTTTTCTAACCATGTAAGAAACATAGCAGCCACTGGCCAACTTCCTATCAACAATATAAGATTAGTGATGGTAATAACATATCAAAATAATAAAGCTGCTCTTTTGCTATTGTCGTCAGCGATTCAAATCTCGATTTTATCTGATAGAAGTGGTGGTTTTTCCCCTTTAGTCCTTTCCGACCCTAGGTGACTTTGTACGCATTGCTCAAAAAAAGCGTTGTTTGTGAGATTTTTTACAGGGTAGTTCACCACTGCTTTCCCCAACCTCCCCACTGGCTCGGGACCGTCATATGGCTGGGACGTATTCATGACTGTAATTCGTGTGTGTTCACGGGGTCGGTTTGCCCATTCTGGAAGACGAAAAACCCGAGTTTCCCGGTGGGAAAAAAAAGCCCTACCTCCGTATGAGACTGGCTAACTCACCTTTCGCCGAAAGAGACCAGTTCCTCACGTCATCACCGACGAGAATCGAGCCCAAGTTTTTCCGACCAAAGGGCTTCGTCTATACTGACTGAGCTAAGGAGGTTTATATAAGTAGGATAGAAGTAGGACAGTAAAATTCGCTGTTCTCTGTTCCGAGTTTTTGTAGTCATGACCTTTTTGGGAGCAACTTCGCCCCCAGCTGTTCCCTGAAAATAGAAAGTTTCTCTATCTGCTAACTTGCAGATCCCATAATCATCATTATTTTATTATTTTTTTTTAGAAAAATCAAATAAATGACTTCCTATTTGTCTACTTCACGTTGATCTCAGTAATATATATGTGAATGTACATATATGATGGTTCAGGCTGAGGAGTTACATTTTTGTATTCTTAAAGATATATACTTAGATATGTGAATTCTAATCAATTTCATTTTGATTCTGACTGAGCACAGCATGTTTGTATAAATTTTTAGGCAGTCAATGAAGTTTTCACTGCGGGGAAAAAAAAAAAATCTTGCTTCAAAATGGGCTTGTCATATCCAAATGTGTAAACTTCCTCTTGTGCATGGGAGAATTAAGAACTACTGCTCAAGTTTCTTCGAACAGTGTGTTTATGTGCAGAATTTTGGTAAAATTCAGTCAGCTGGCAACAGCACTGTAATAACCAAAGCGAGGCAAGTTAGGTACTCGCCTGGGGCGCAGAAAAATCAGGGACGCTAAAATGTTTATATAAAAAAGTGTTTTTTTTTTAATTAAAAGCAACAGTAATGTATTATTCTGTATAGGCGACTATCTGTAAACAAACATTAAAAAACAAGAGGCATAAGTAGGATGTCACCAGAAGCTCTTAACATTTACACAGAACACATAACCAGATTTGTTTTTTCCTGGTTAAAATATGCGTAGCTATGGAAGGCCAATGCTGGCAGTAGTAACAAAATCCCGAACACAAACATTAATTCTGAATTAAACCTGGACCTCATCCCCAACATGAAAGTCGTTAATCTAACAAGTCCAATGCTGGAGGAAAGGTAAAATCCAATACCCGCGTTAAGACTCAGCACAGAGTGTAGTTGAGAAGGTTCATGGAATGACATGAACACGTTCGTGGCTAATTCGAGGTGAAATCGCGCGCTACCAAATAGTGTGTGTGTCTTCATATTAAAACATGCCCTGCAATTAGCTCTTGTTTTCTATCGCGATTACGTACTCTTTTTTTTTTTTTTTGAACTATTGATAGTTGTCTAGGACATCTTTAGGAAGGCTGATATCCACCGTCTTCCTCAAACATGTCGAGACGAATCCTGACAAGAAATTATTGTCTTTTAGTTTCCATTTCCACCCTTTCAAAAGCACGAGAAATTAATTAAAAGTCGAAATTTATACCACCTCGCAACGAACTTGTGCAAATCAAAATTCAAACCCAAGTTGTTGCAACTAGAAAGAATGTTTTTCTTTTGATTACGTAACATTTACTTGCATGTAAAATATTTCTTCCCATGAAAGTACACCTTACATTAGATTCTAAGAAACAAATTGCGTTTACGCTATGTCACATCGATAAATAAAATCGTTAAAGAAAAGAAGGATTTGAATTATTTTTGGAAGAATAAAGAATTATTTATTTTGTCATTTTATTATTTATAAATATTATTTTCCGTTTTACAAATTTATTAGTAACACAGAATAGTAGAAAACATCGAGCCAGCAAGTTCCTTAGATAGTGCAAACAATGGGTCAGTTACTACCATCTCTTTATTACACCGAGATAGCACATACTAATGTCTAGCGGGACAGGTCATGTACTCCTTTCGTTCAAACCCATTTCCAAAGAAAGAAATTATATAACCAGCTTCTGGATTACTCGCACGAGTTCTCTGACAAACTGGTTTGTCAAGTATCAACACAGTCCTTACGCCGAAACCTGATAAATCCAACGCCCTACCACCTTGCTTGAAATAAGATTATCATATAAATATCCAACTCAAGTCGACGAATATGAAAACTAACTTTTGAATTTGTAAATGCAGTAGAATGCACTTTAAATAGGAAATATAGATTAGATAATAATAATAAATAATAATTTTCAGCGGCTTAATCAGGTAATGCCTAATACCGTACATATTAGTGGAGTTCTCTTTCTCTTGCCCAATGTTTTTTCGAAAGACTTCTAATATATTTCGCGCCTTTCAGATGCTTACAAATTTTTATTCTGGACAGGAAAATACTCATTCAACACAGAATCATTGTTCAAGTGATAATGAGAGAAGAAAAATGTGTGCCTGATTCAGGTCTGCAACATTGCACCTAAAAGCAAAAACGCTGTAACTGACCTTATGAATGAAGGTGAAGTCAACATTAAGAGAAAAATTAAGCACAGCAGGCAGTCCAAAGAACGAAAAAAAAAATTAATGTCTTAACAACACCCTTTATATTGTCTCTTCTCGGAACAACTTACAGGATAGAAGGAATGTGTCAAGTAAAACTAAGTTCCTCGAAACTTTAGATTTATTGTGGGTTTTTATTGCTCTGGTAACAATGAGGTACTACGCACTCTCCCGGGGGTCAAAGACGAATGGGAGAACAACATAATGTAAAAGAAAACCACGTGCCAACACCATACCCGCATTTAGAACTCAAACAAAAATGGTATCACACTCTCGAGCCCAGTTGAATTATTTTACGAATACATTCTAAACCAAAACGTATTATAAATACTGGTGATAGTTTAAGCAATGAAAACGAAGTAGACAAAATAAGAACTAGATTATCCTTATTATTATTTTTTTTTAAGTTTATGTTAGGTTCATCGCTCCGTCAGTCATCAAGTTTCAGTACCCGTCCTTCCCATCTCAAGATGTCACTACTTCGTTTTTAAGAAACTGCAACACTATCAAAATCAGCCTTGAAAAGCATGTATTATAATATGAATAAAAGAAAGTAGATATATCGCAGGGGAAAAAAATCTACATTTTTATTATTGCTTCCCTTCCCTACATCATCATTTCTTTCTACTTTTTAGTCTACTTTCATCTTTCCTGTCACCTGACTAAAACTGCTGATAACAACGTTACAGATGAATAGCCAGCCATAACAGCAGGGACTATTACTGCAAGCGTCTGCCTTCATTTTATGCGATATTCATAATTAAACCACGTTCTCATGGGAGACTAGACCACAACTATTACAGGAACTAATGAAATTTGAGTGTATTTGTCCTTCTTGGACGCATTTCAGAAAAGTGAACAAAAGAAAGGGGAAAAAATGTAATTAAAGAAAGAATGTATAACCGAAAAATGCATGTAAAAATAAATAAAAATATTTAAGAAATAAAAAAAAAACTCATCATATTCACGGCGCCAATTTTTACACCTTTCGCTAGAGGGAGTCACATAAAAAAGTCTTCCTTTAAAACTGCCAAATAAATTCGTTCGTTTAATAATTTTAATAACAAGTATAGACGATATTTTTTAAATCACAGGATAATCAGTAATGAGAGTCTTGTTCAATTATTCATCTTTTATACAAGATAATAAAAAATTGCGACATCTTCTCGTTCTTGACATATCTCCTTGTTACCGGATATGAAATCTCGCATTTTATCAGATATTTCCTTAATAGAGTACCATCGTGTAAGGATGATTCTCTCCTTTTCTGTAGAATGCTTATTACACAAACAACTTGACTCTGGTCTAGTTAGTGGTCCTTGGGATTTGATTAAAACGCAGTCCATTTCCGCTGTTTGGACTCTGCATACATTTAGGGACTAAAATTCGTAAATACGATGAAATAAATTAACTCATGCATGCATCTTTATCTTCCTTCCCGATTAAGTATAAGAAAGAGGATATTAAGCGTTTTCAGCAAATTCTTAAGGTAGTGCTCTCTTGATTGTACAATAGCACTCTCCACAAGAAATACGGACATTAAACAAAGTCAAAACTTTCTTCTCCATATAAACAGTAAAATGATTTCATAGCAATTAACCAAATCGTTTTCCAGTCTCTTGCACATCGTGTGTTTACCCAGTGTTCCAAGGTTGGTTTGTCTAATTGCGAAAAGAAAAATAAAATCGAAAGTAGAAAGAAAAAAAGAAGCTTGACAGCAAACCCAACCATGTTCTTCTCTTTATTCCCCACCCCCAATACTAGCAAGCGTTTATCACTTACTTGCTGAGTGAAAACGCCATCAGGTGCAATCCTGATACATCAAGGAGGCAATAACCTCTTGAAATAACTCCGTCGTAGTAATAACTCTTTTAATGCATGTTTAGAATGTATCTGAAGTGAAAAGAGGAATAAGATGCAATTTATAATCCGACTGAAGTTTAAAAAAAAGGTACTGCGTAATGGCAAATTGCCATTAAAAGACAACTCGGAACTTAAGTTTCCGATATAAAAAGTTTTTACATCCAAAACTGCTAACGGTTGTTATGTAAAACATCTTATTAGCATAACCCAGCTTAAATGCGATGATAAGAAAGGCTTTATAACAGAAAATCTATATTTTAAATATTAATAATTTTTACTTTATAGGAGTCTAAAATGATAACAGAGAAAATGAGTCACCGCAATGTGGGTATGCTTCTGGCCAGTTAGCTTATTTTGCGTGATGACAAACTCGAGTTTTCGGGGGGGGGGGGGACTATTACCTTCGTTAAGAGATCAGCTAACTCACGGTTTCCTAAACTGTGTTCCGCAGAAGGTAAACAAGTGTTCCGCGGGGAAGTTCTCCTGGAATTGGTCATTTTAGTTTTCTAAGCAATTTTTCATGAATAAATATTTTTGTGGAAATATTCTGAGGAGAATAATATTCGTGAATATGTCGAAAAGCTCAGACCCAGAACGCCCAATAACATCTGTGGATCGTTAATTTTCACACATCGAAACCTTTCAACAATCGGGAAAGAGAATATCGCTGTTTATGACCGATCATAAAAATTGCATGCAAGCCGATTACAGCAATGGCAGGCATATCCTCTGTTCTCAAAACTGAACGAAATAACATCTGTGTTGCAAATGTTAGTGACCAATCAGCAAGGAAGTATAAAGAAAGTTTTTCCACTAAAATTGAAGATCAAGATAGTCTGTATCCGGTTCTCAAATCTATTAATAGTGAATACTTTCTTCGCAAGTTCGTATTGCAGTGTGTAAGTGCTTGTTCTGAAACCGGAGTGCCGTGATTTTTTTAAAAGTAATAGGAAGACATTTAAATTCTAATATGAATAAGAGACAAGGGACTTTGTTTAATTTTGGTATTAAGAAATCTCTTATTGAAGGTGTTTGTGACGCAACAGATAGTGTGAGTCACCACCACCAGCCTACAAAGCGATCTCCAGGATGTACAAAAGGGGAAAACTACCAGCACACAGGAGAAAAAGTCTGCATTCACTCGTAAGTACTTATTATTATTCGTGACACCTCCAAGAAGTCCGAAGACTCCTACTATAACAACCGTCTCCTCCACTACACTGAACCTCTACTACCAATCATCCCACCACCACAACTAGTATTTTTTGTCTGTAAATTGCGTGTGTTCTGAAGGGCCGATTTGTCTGTATGCGGGATGAAAAACCCGAGTTTCCGGGAGGAAAAAACCCTGCTACCTCCGTATGAGATCGGCTAAGTAACCTTCGATTGAAAAAATCCATTTAAAGATTCCTCCCGTCACGACGAAATTCGAACTTAGGCCTTTTCTAATCAAAGGGCGCAACGTACCGTCATTCTTCCAATTGCGCTACGGGGGCGCTTATAATAATATTATACTTATAATATTGTACTTATAATATTATAAATTTTTGGTGATCAGAATGGGATATATCAATGAAAATCAGCACAAATTAATTTACTGATGTTTATGTTTAATTGATGTTTAATCAATTATTAAGTAATAATAAAAATCCAGCTAAATTAACAATTAATTATTAATTAATACATCACAAAATAACCAAGGTGTTCCGTGAAAATTTTAGATTTGTGAAGTGTTCCGTCGCAGAAAAAGTTTGGGAAACCCTGAGCTAACTTATCTTAACATTGTAACAGTTCTTCGCATTCTAGACGAGATTCTAACGGACATTTTCCGACTCAAAGAGCAAATAAATCTTCCTATCAACCTGGCTGAAAGCTTTTTCACTTTGAAGATGTTACTCAGCTACTGATTTTTGTGAAGTTTGAATATATGCTATCCGATGGTAAAATGACAAGCTTATAAATATTTCCTGTTAAAAAAAAAAATTAAATGTACGCAATCAAGTATACAAAATAGCAGTCTCGCTTATATTCCAACAGAACTGCAGTCAGAATCTGTTGCAATGAGTAATCAAATTACCTCGTGCAGTCTGTTTGTTCACTCCCCGGTGATGAAAAACAAGATGTCGTTCGATTAGTTCTATCGCCACCAGCAGCTTAGAGTAGCGTAATTCAATATCTTCCTTTTACAGATACAAACTATAGTTTATTATACACAGCTCAATGTCCTCTATACGTTTCCTCCGACTGTTTTTAGCTCAATGTCTAAAAACATCCACAGCTAGAATAACATCGGTCGCACGATGGGTAGTAGTACCATCCCAACTCATACACACGAGCACGTGCACACAAACTCATATATTTTTCCCCTCCCAGAAACTGCAGAGTTCAAAGCATTTAAACAATGAATGTTTGTAGAAGAGGTTATGCAAAAAAAAAAAAAAAAAAAAAAACCAGCACATTTCAAGACTAAGATCACATGATATTCCTTCTTCACTTGGGGAAGTCAAAGTCATTTTTCTTGCTCGGTCATTCTCTTCAAGATTAAATGTAGGTTTTCTTCTATACTCTTTCTTAATTGGCAAGGGTGTAGAAGAAGACCCGTATTTACGAATTATTCCAACGAATGCTACTATAATATTCGTTGAAATCCTTCGAGAATTAATAATTCTAAAGCCATTAAACTTTCACAAAGTGAAGACTTAAAAATGTGCGAATTATTTTTCTCGTTTCCCTATAACAATCAGAGAAAATAAGTCTGTCCATAGGAAATATTATAATTAACACTTTTTTTTTTCCTTTAAAATCTAGCGTCGCCTAGAATCGACTTTCTGCAAGACTGTCTTGCTTGGTGTGAGCTACCACAAAACAATTTTATAGTCTTAACAGGAATGACTGGTAAACAGGGCGATCGTTCGATGTACTTGGAACCGGTTAGATTAGCTGATTCTTAAACACAGCAGGTTTGATGGAATGCTAGCACTGATAAAGTGAAGATACTATTAGCCTGAGCGGTAATAAAAATCAATACGTAATGATATTTTTAGCCTTAGCCTTTAATATTAAGGAGATAATATGCTACTTTAGTTGCCAAAGATTTTAAATCAATCTTAACAACCGTTCCCACCAGAACCGTATTCAAGTTAGATGTTCAAAATCATATAATTTTCAATTAGATAAAAGCATTTAGTTCACCGTCCATATTAAATTTGTTCTTGATCTAAAAAAGATCGTCTATGACCTCTTTAAAATAATTTCTAAGCAAGATAACAAGACCTTGGAAACCAAGTTAAGTAATACTAATGGCGTCCACCTCCTCATTAACTCAAGATGCATTATCATGAAACCCAAGCTAATGGACAAAAATTAAATGTGGGTGGAGACGTTTACGAGGATTAAATGATACTTATAGACTATGAATTGGAATGCATATTTTGTAATTACCATTTAGGGAATTAAAAAAAAAAAAAAAAAGCCTCTGTGGCTCAGTATCGACGATGCCTTTTTGGTTATAAAGCTATTGGACTATTTAGAGTTATGGCAAAAGCGGCTAAGGCTATGAAGTCAGCATATTAAGTCTGTTAATTACCGTGGTCTTCTGGCAGGATTATCTTTTTTTTTCTATTTCCGGTCTCATACAGAGATGGCAGAGCTTTCCCTCCAAGGACTTCGGTTTTTCATCTCGCAAAACGAGGCGAGCCACAGGATTAGCTGCTTTATCGTGTTATCAGTGTGGTTTATATGGAGTTACTTGACTATGACAACAAGCCATGGAGTCGATTAAAATGTGAAGCAGTACAAAAAGGAGAGAGAGAAGTTGGGATTTTTTTTATTTTAAATCTTGGTAAGTAAGGAGCGATAAACGGGTGGCATAGTGCAAATGCTGTGTCGCACTTAATTAAAAACAGTCGAAATCTAGTCAGAGCCAAGAAGAATTTGGTCAGCCTTTTTTAAAATCAAACCTGAATTAAGCAGTCGAGGGAAAGCTTTTCCCCTCTCCAAGAAATTTAGGTTTTCTTTTGGAAAAACAGGTAAACAGACAAGGGATTGACAGATAGTGTAGACTAACAATCCTCGAATATAGCTGCATGTGAGTTGATCAAGATTTAATTAATATACGAGACGAATAGAGCGAAAGTGGAACTTAAAAATTGAACATCCTCGAAGTACATTTGTCCATTTGTTTACAGAGAGAGAGAGAGAGAGAGAGAGAGAGAGAGAAGAACTGAAAGGAAGTCCATATAAAATACTGCACAGCCAATAGCACATCTGATCTTTAACTATAATTTTAAAATAGCATTCACCTTTCTCCTCCCTCTGTGAACCAACCCTGAAAATTAACAAGCTGTGGTGGAATACAATAAATTGTATTCCATTTATTGTATTCACACCCATTGTATTCACAGTAATTTCCAAAATGGAATTCGCCTTATTTTTGTATCGTTTGGCTCTAGTCCCGGAATTACACTCTTTCACTTAAGATATTACTATAACACAATTTAACTCGCATTTGCCGTTCTAAGCGGAAGATTCCATTATGGATTTAAAGATTCCTCTCACAACTGGAAAAAGTCCCTTTTTTTGAAAACATTAACGCCATAAAACACCCATTAAAACCCGACAATTTCAACAGAAAGAAAACTCGCCTCATAGAGATTTCTGCTACAGGATTCTGTTCTTTGACGCAAAACTATCTTCAAATTTATGAAAGCCCAGAGTGAAATATGCTTCTTTTATTCTCCTTGACAAGTGTGGAGATTTAGTGGATGCAAGGCAACGAAATAGGAACGCATCCCATGGTTCAGTGCACCGATCCTTCGCTATAATTCCCCCCCCCCCATCCCACCCTCTACGCACTCCTTCCTTTGGTAGCTCACACATCTAATATGCTTCTATCAGTCTTTATTAAGGGCGTGGTACTTTATCCGTTTCCAGGGAGTGAGTACACAGAGGAAGCTGTAAATTTAAAACAATACGCCACTGTCTCTGTGTGCATCGCTGGTTAAGTAACAAAGATGTGCGATATCCGTAAGTGACAATGTGGAGGGGGTATGTTAAAAAGCAACTGCTTACGTAAGCGAAAGAGTGGGGATTCCGATTCCGAACGTGAAGGGAGATGTTTGGCAAAGCCCTACGCAGAAAAGTTTTCGAAATATGTGCGGCAGTTCAATTAAAATAATAATAATAATAATAATAATAATAATAATAATAATAATAAACAATAAATAAAATAAGAAAAATAAATTTTAAAAAATCGAACATATAATTTTTGATTTTTTAAAAATGTTTAAAATTCTGTAAAAACTGCGAAACTTTATAAAGAAATTACTACCTTAATTTTTTTAATCAGCTATATAGTGTGATATCATAAAACTGATAAAAAAATTAAGGCAGTCATTTCTTTCAATAATGAGTTTCAAAAATATGGAATAGCTAGAACTTCAGCGCGCGTAGCAAGCTAACTTTAGAGATTAACAAAAGCCGCATTATTCCGAAGCAACCATGTATTAACTCTAACAAACAAAGAATAATAATAATAATAATACTTGTCCAACCCAAGTTACTAATGCAATCAAGGAAGCACGTCTGTCACTTCTGAGGGACATGAGCCCCTGATGAAGAGAACCTGTACTGCAGACAGAATTGCTAATAGGATTCTTTCGCTGATGAAGAAATTTCACCAGCAGACACTGTTCAGCCGTATAAAACAATAGTTCGATATAACCGGATTCGAGTTTGGAGTTTTTAAGAAAGAGTATTGATATGTTGAAGAAAGCACAGAGTAGAATAACTACCTTCATATTTTTTTTTCATATATTCTGTGTAACTATAACATCTTAATAGATGCTCCGAAAGCCAAAAATACAAACTATTTTCACATTAAATTCAACTTCATTGCGTATGGTTAAGAATTCCACATATAAGAGTTAATGTTCATAATAATAACATATTTCGCTTTAAAAAAAACAAAAACTCGTTCCTTATTGATGAAATAGAATGCTATGTCCAAAGTCTATATTTTATGGCGCATAACAAAGAAGGAAAACATAAAACAACTCAAAGAAAGACTCTGTTAACGATTAACAATAATGAGAAATTATGACAAACATACCGATGACACATAACAGGTTAAATAACCTCCTTTAAGAAACAAGGATCATATTTCTTGAAGACAAAACACGTACAGTTCCGGTTTAGAAGTTCATCTATTGTTATTTGATGACCGAACATCGTGTAGGTGGGACATTTATCACCTGAAAGTCAAGTATGCAGTTGATGCTCGCAGGAAAAATGGTCATTGGCCGTAAACATGCGGTAGTTAACAATAGCTCGATTCTGTTTTGATAGGTTCGACAAGAGACGCCAATCTTTTAAACAATGCACACAGTTGTTTGGGTTGCAACTCAATATATTATATGTATGATTTTTATGGTAATTCCCCCCCCCCCACACACACACACGAGAGGTTGTTCAACCTATAGTAAATACCAGTATCTTAGATGGACAAAAGCTGAAAAGAAATACAAAAATGTGATTGGATTGAGACATTCTCTGTTAGGAAAATACTGAGGGATTGGAGGAAAGGAGAGGAGGATAGAATGATCTCTAACATTTAATTTAAAATAAAAATAATAAAGCTGCACTTTATTTTTCTTAACTATCTTTCATAAGCTCTACAGAAAAAACATTTATGTGAATCCCACTTACTTAATAGGTTGTGAACCCGAAGCATATTAGCATCGTGGGTGATATATAAGGATTTAGAAATCCGGGAATCCTACTCTACAGAACATATTTGGAATTTTTCAAGCCACTTCGACTTCGAAAAAAAAAAAGTCCATAATGCAAGAAGTGAGCCTTCGTAGCTCAGTCAGTATAGACCAGTGGTTCCCAAACTTTTTCGCGCCGCCGCCCCCTCAAATCCATAAACTCATCATCAGTGTCCCCTGTCTTACCTGAGCCCACCCTACATTCAGAAAAGCGATTCACACAACCTTTTGCAGCACACCTTCAGCGCCCCCCCCCCCCTCTGCCTGCTTGCCTCTTAGCGCCTTCCTAGGTAAGCCAACCGCCCACTTTGGGAACCACTGGTATAGACGAAGCCCCTTTGGTCGGAAACACCTGGGTTCGATTCCCGTCAGTGACGTGAGGAACCTTCATCTGGTCGCTTTCGACGAAAGGTGAGTTAGCTAGTCTCATACGGAGGTAGGGAATTTTTTCAGCCTGAAACTCGGGTTTTTCGTACCCCAGAACAGGTAAACCGGCCCCGTGAACACACACGGATCTACAGTCATAAATACTTACCCTGCATGAGGGGGCTCAAGTCGGGAGAAAACTCCATACTAATAAATTTTTAAGAAAAATATGGAGGCTTTCATCTTGAGGTTTTCCTTCGGCAAAAACAGATACAAGCAAATAACAACAACACGCACAAAAAAAAAAAAAAAAAACTGTGGTGTAGTGTGTACGAGTGCAGACGGTATTGTGTAGCGCTGAGGAGCCTCCTGGCAATAAGTCCAATAATTTCATAGACGTAGTCCGATAATGATAATAAAAAAAATTCGCTTTACCAGAAAATTAGACTGAGCCTACTACTAACTGTCTTTAATAGAATAGAGTTTGGCTTAGATACATTTTCTGGAATTTGAGAAATGAAAGAAAAACACTTCCAGAACTGTCAAGCACTTCGAAGTGCACGTTTATTAAAATAATAATAAAGATTATAATCCGAGCTCGCTTTGTTAGCTTAACGTTGGTAATACTTGCAATTAACTATCGTTTTGGTTTAGTTTTATGTTCTCAAGTGTTATGTAAAGTATAAACAATTTTTGTTTTTGATTTTGCTTATAATATGAAATTCGACGGGTTCTTTCAAATGCTTAGCTTCCAAATTTATTATTATTTTTTTTTTTTAAAGTTTTTTTGCAAATCGGCTACTTTGGAACCAGGTCCAAATTCTGAACTTGCTCTTTCCTGGGGTTTATCCTAACAGTAATATCTCGCGATACGTTTGTTCCAATTTTAACTCGCTATCCATCATGGCTCCACTTTTCGAGCATCTCCCTTATTTCGGACATGAAGATCAGAAAAATGTAGCAATAAATCCTTGTATTTCCTCGCGTGGAAACTCTTGTAATGATGCTAGTCCAAACTTCATGTTCAGCTAACCATTTATCTCCATAAAAGGTTACAATAGAGGCTAATATGTGCGCTTCCATTGGATATACTCTCAATAAAACATGACGTCATTTCTTACAAACTGAATGTTTGAAGCGAGAAGAGTCTCTGAAATTACCAGTTTAACCAACAAGTGGAATATATAAATAATGGTTACCTAAACGCATCAACTATGACCTGTAATTTCTTGTATCAACAGTTCGGAAGGACACTTGTGAATTTCGGTTTTCTTCAAGGATGCAGTATAATACTACTAAAACTTGTTTCTTACTGCATTACGATGATTATGTTTATCTAGGAACAACACTGCAGGTGTGTGGCGAGGTGCATTGCAAATTTTTCAAATAATATATCTTGAATGTCCTTAATCTTGTATAACATTTGAAAAGAAGTAATTAACAAGTGAAGGATAAGTGGAAATACTGTAAGTTAAATATTAAACACCGATGTCAACTGTATCACATACCTACACTTTTAATAACAGAGATATGTCCACAAATCAACAAACATCAGAGAAGAAAAAAAAAAAGAATTCCAACGAACATTGCACCTGCACAGTTTCCGAGATTTAAAGTGATAACAGTTTGTGATAAAAGCTAAAAAAAACTGTAAAAGAGCAGTTGCCTTTCACCTAACGCGACCTCAGATGTACAAACTTCAAGAAAAACCACCCATAAATCATTCTTGATTGGGGGATGGGGCACTAGAAGTCATGATAAGCACATTACGAAACAATCAATTTAAATATTGATCATTATCTCAAAAAGTAAAGATGGCACACTTGTAAATCGCAGAATAATAAACCCATTTGCACATTCAAATGTACAAAATTAAAAATGAATTGTCTTAAATTTTGTTGTTTTGGAATAAAACTGCATAATCAACCGACCGTGATAAACATGCCCTCCTAAGTAACCTCAATGACAGCAATCCAGCATAACTGATTGACAAGGGCATAGTTAACTGCCTTCCTTCTCCTTACACACGTTCTTCACCAGTAAATGACAGCTAACTGTAGAATATGCTAATGAGAGAACTTGATTATGTGTGTAATTTATAGCACAATGAACTTGCGAATATAGCGCTTGCTCAAATTCTTGACGGGCTATATACCATCGCCAAATCATTCGAGATCCTCGATTAGGCGCTAGTCCCAAGTTGCTGCATTACTCGGGTGGCCTTTAAAATGAATTATTAAATATACAAATACATTATGCAGAGGGCGCCTTGTGAAGTTATTTATTCTCTAATTTCAAGAGAACTGGCACATACATGACAGCTAAATTATTGCTGGAACACTTCCGGAAACCAATTTATCCAATTGGACAGAGTGGGATTACCACGCGTGTAAGTCAGGGGCGAATGAAGGTCGCACAGTTATTATTATTCAGAGACATGATTATTTCAACCCCTGCCGGAAATGCTCCGACAATTAAACACCCTGAAGCTACCAGAGAAAGGCTCCTTAATCAGCATGCGGTGTTGTAATAAGGAAATTAGAATAGATTAATGACAATAACCATGGAAAGAACCAAAATTGGGCAAAGAGGTTGGATTACCTGAAGGCAGAGAAATCCAATATGTAATTATTGCTATATTAATTAAAAAGTATAATTTTAGATGTAAATAATAAATAAAATAAGAAAAATACAACATTATCAATCTGTTACGTAGAATAAATGGCTCTAGACATAGATTCTATATAAGAATCACGTGGACCTGTTCTTCTTGGTGTTTACATATCTTTCAATGATATCCAAGATTTTGGATGGACAGGACTACTTTGCTTAGTGAAAAAAAAAAAAAAAAGCATAAAAATAGACACGCGTTCAGCTCAAAAATGGCTGCCATATCATATTACCTCGAAATCTGCATAAATCAAGATTAAGGCAAAGGGTTCTCTTGGAAGTGACCGTAAGAGATTGTTGATAAATATTAGGTCACTGCCTTAGTTTCCTTCATCACGTAAGTGCAAAAGATCGCCAAGGTCAAACACCCCAAGGCTAGTTAGTTGGATGGATATTATCTCCACTCTCCACTTAGCAGACTGGGGATTCGAATTACTGTTGTGAAAGTCTTGCGTCGTCCTATGTGAAACAACCACTATTTATCAAAGGCCTGACGTGGCTTGAAAATTTTCCAAGTTTTGTTACTAAACCAGAAAACTTCGACATAAATGCTACTAATAATTATGGAAATATAGTAAAGTTTGTCTAAGAAGGGAGAGGAGGGGAAATAGACAAATGAGTGAAGAAAAAAAAAAAAAAGAAGGAATTTTTGTTCTACAAGTGATGGGCTGATTTTATGCATTTTCTGTTGAGTTAAGCAGCACGCTCTCTTCACACTTGACTTAAATATAACAAGTTACGAATGCTTTGAAAATCTTTTGGTCACTAGTAAAAAAACGGGAAATGTAAATTTTAATTTATATAAATTAAAATCTATATATCTAATAATGTATAAATATGGGCTTACATTTTTTTTTCCGATATGTGGATACCAACAAGCAAAACCCTATTTTTAGAATATTAGATCGTGAAAATAAGCACTTTCCCCCAACATAAATGCGTTTCTATAAATATATCATCTGAATAGAAAAAGCACAGATTCCTTACATTTGAACATCACTATGCGTGTCTTTTTAAGTAGAGAAAAATGTAAGTGAAATCAGATGGGTAATGACAAACAGCTGTGGGAGTAAGAAATAACATACAACTACTTAAGATTAAAACAACTGCCTTTAAGCAGCAACAAGGATCGAATTAGGCCAATGCCGTAGACGATCATGCTGTATTTATGAAACGAGATTTCTATACAGACAACTAAGTGATATCAATTCTTCAGATTGGCGTTGAATTGCAACAGTTTATTTTTGGTGTTCTAGATTTAGTGTCCTGCGACTCCCGTTGTGTGTTCTAGTGGACCACTGCGTAATTGAGGCTTATTATAGATCATCTAAGTGAATGTCAGTGCTTTAAGATTCTTTTCCACAAGGGACGGTTTTCTTAAAAAATGATTACTGGTTCTCAGATCATTTGTGTCTTTTTGTTGGTAGCAGTTGTCTTTGGGCCTGGTTTTTTCTGTCCTTCCGTGTTCAGTGTTTTCCTGGTTTTTCTTTTTTTTTTTTTTTTCTATCTGACTTCAAACGAACAGCCTGTCTGGCCAAATATGTTACTGACATGTCCGGGTTCTTCGTTAAATTCGTATGTTTAAATTTCTATTGGGTTACATTTTTGGGGATAGCTGCAATCCATAAGCTACCTTTTCTACGGAAATAACAGTGACTATATCTTCCTGAGGGTATAAATTCAAAAATGAACAAAACGCGTATTCTTGAAAAGCATGCAGAAAATGACAGTCTCATACCAGAGAGGGCAAGCAAGTTTTGCACCTTTCTGACTAATGTTGACTGTGAAGTAACTAGAAACTGAGTCAGGGGCCAATGAACCACTCGTCCCTAACTTGGCACGGCATTACTCAAAATAATCTGTCATCTTGATCTGCTGCATCTTAGCGCAACGACTATTCCCAAGTTAATTTTAGGAATTCCAAATGATAATTTTTATTCCTTTAGATTCTTCAGTATCAACGACTCTCCACTTCCTATAGCATATTTTCTATTTCTAACTCGAAGTTTATCATTTTAGTCTTAACTGTAGAAGGTAATCGAAAGTTCCTTTAATTCCTTCTACAAAACAGAATTGTGTCTACCCTGCAGTACCATCTTTTATATCAGAGTATTAAGATAAACTTACAGTGCGATTTTCTTTTATCAGATGTAAATGCACCAGAGGTCAAAGAATAGCTTTTTGGTCCCCTATGGGTATAGAATTAGCGTCACACAAAATTGCAATCAAAGAAACGGATGTCCCTTTTTTTTTTGTTTTGAAATTCAACTTTGTGTAAAAAACGTACGGAATTACCAACCATATCCTCCTTAATATAATAATAAAAATGCTGTGATAACAGGGGGCATTTACTAAACAAAACCAGACTCATGTATGGAAACAATCTCTGCTACAGTTTCAATGACCTTTCAAGCCTTCCTGCATATCTTTCTGTTATCTAGTTTGCAATGACCGGCTTTATCACCGCTCTTTCTCGATTTTTTTCTTTGAATTCTCGGCAACCTAGTACGAACCTTCATTTAACCCCTTTATTTAAGTAAGAGTGTTTCATTATCTTTTCACTGACTTCCGGGAACAAAAGCGTTTGTCTCGGTTAATGATCTTGATGTGAATCACCCCTACAATTACGGGAGATATCCTCCCTCACTTATCACCCCTATCATCGAGCAATGGAACCGACTGTCTAGATGTAGTTATACGCTCTCTCTCTCTCTCTCGCTCCCCCGAACACACTCTACTGACTTCCTGCTCAAAGTGCTTGAAAGGTCCCCCAAACCTCGCTCTCTGTTCTATCCCCTCTACTCTATTCGCTTTCCCTCCTGTTTGTGGCTCTCTTTCTCTCCCCTACCTCGAACTACTGTCCATCAGTGGATGACCTCCAGCGGCAAGCGAACATCTGTCGTTCTTACCAGAATGGTGTGTTGTCATGACTCGCCTAGAGGAATGTAGGCGAGCGGAGGCCTAGAAGTCATTTACCTATTTATATACACACACTACAAATTGGAGCGATTGAATCTTTCAACCTCCTCGTTCTATTGCTTTGAAACTAAGACTCTGCACTTAAAGATCTTTCCGTAAAAGATCTGCTACAGAGGGAGCAAGCGATGTCTAAATTTGGTTACTTCACTTAAATTGGACTAACGTCAGCAAAATTGGTACTCAGCTAGGATAAGAATTTTATCTAAATAAATAAAGAAACTTTCAACAAGACAGATGCTTGACTCCACAAGCTTCCGTCAACAAAATGATTTTAATCAATGCTTCCGTCAACTGATGAGTTAAAAAGATGAAAGAATAAACCATATTATTATGACGATGAGCTTCGTGCAATCTCATTCATTAGGCTTATATAGCGCAATTTATTTATTTGTATTTGAAAAAGTAATAGGTGTTTTAAGTATTTTAACAAATTTATACGTTTTTTTCCTGTGAAAGAAAATGAAGATACTTCAGTTATATTAATTATTTAAGTGAAGTAAATATTTTAAATGTTTTATAAAATAATATTTATTAAAATGATAAAAAATTATCAACCATTGGTCAGCTGATAGTGTAAGCGAACTAACATTAAAAGATACATTTACGATTGAAATTTATTTACACGTCACGTATCCATAGTTTTATTTATTTTAAACTAAGGGACAACGTTAAAACATAGGGGAAACGTTTAAGTTAAAAGGTAAGAGTTTCCAGGAAGACGGACAGCCTTCTGTGTGGGATCTTTTTATGTTAAAATAACCACTTCACACCAAAACTGCACATCACTGATGCGACTGCATCTGCGGGGGTCATCGATTAATGTGCGGAAATCTACTGGGTGTGGTAGTCTGGGTCTAGAATCGACCTACAAGCGAGAGAGAGAGAGAGAGAGAGAGAGAGAGAGGATTCCATTATGATGATAGTTTCCAGACGTTATTAACATCCTCTTTGCCTCCTCGACATCATAATATTTCTAATTTTGTCCTCTACAGAATTCAAGTTCAATTTTAATTCATCCTTGAAAAAAAAAAGTTCTCAATTTTTTTTGAAAATAATAACATCGTACTAAATTTATGTTTTTAATCATTTTAGGTATTTAACCGGATTCAATAGCCCCAAAATACACAGTAAAGTGTGTCGTAAAGCTGTTTCTGTAGGGGAATAGAGAGAAGAAAAGTAATAGAAGAAATTTAGGAGTATTACAAAGAGAGAATCTGATTAATATGCAAAACAATGAATACTAACAACGGAAACCTAAGTACAGTTTCTTCCTAGTGACACAGGATCTCGAGACTGAAGTTAAAGCAGTGACATGATACTAATGGGAATAAGAAAAAAAATAAATATAAAATACTTTCGGTATTGGTTATGTCTACTTATAAACAATATGCGGAATAAAACTTGGGTTCTTTGCAATTTTAATATGTCGGGGATTAACGGTTCTCTCATTTTCACACACTGCAGGTCATTTAAGATTATGATAATAAAAAGTGTGGTAACACGAGGATGGCACAATCTCACAAAACTGCGAGGAAAACATCCAGCTGCATGATTATAATAATCGATGACAAACGGAAAAAATTAGTAGAAATAAATAAAAAATGAAGAGAATTGCATACTTTCCTCAGAAACGCACTATTTTATGATGTTAAGAGGTTGCCACTATTCCAGTGTACTTTGGTATTTGTCGTTAGAAACGTTAGAACATCGCATATACAATGTCCGTTGTCTCATATTTTTACGTTTTCTACGGCACAAAAGTGCTTCTAGCAAAGAGATAAGAAATGCTGCCACAACTACGCAGAATTTATGCCAGGAAAATAAACAAAATGAGAATCAAAGTTGCGTCTCCTTTTGTTTTATGACTTTCGATATCACAAAATACTACTTTAATGGTAAGTGAGAGGGTGAGGAGTCGCTTGAAACCATATCAGACAAATGTAGATGTTTCCTTGCCGAACTAGCAGTATAAATATGGTTTACTTAAGTCTAAGATGCTAAGTTCTTGCTTTTCATTATGAAAGATCCAACATTTGCAGATGCAGAAATTATAAACTTTCTGGTGAAAATAGATCATTGCACAGGACATATTATTAACAGCTAAATTTATCATATTTTGGCAATTAATAATAACAGCATAAATTAGTGACATGATCACTTCTATTCCCGTATTTAGCTACTCTACTTGATTACTGCATTTTAGTTTTTCAAGGCTTCCAGACATCTGAGAAACTGCACGAACTTGGCTACTTTCCAAAAGTATTTGATTCCATTTTTTTTTTTTTTTAGTTCATTCGTTCGAAAATCGAGCTAACTTCACATGCCCAGAAAAAGGCAAGGATTACAGGGAAAAATATTCCACTACACATCAGAACTTCATTAACTACCACTTACTGTTTAAATGTGAATAACTTCCTGCTCTAGTAGTTATGTATATAATTAAATTTCGAATGAAAACAAAACTTAAGGGTGAAGCAAGTCGCATATGACGTCAAATGATGATGTTAGTAGCTTCGTGTTACCTGTTACTATGGTCATCAAATATCACGTGTCAAGTTCCGCGTTTGTGGGATTGCTCCATCCTGCATACACCGATGCGGTAGGAAGTTTTTAAAGAGGCAGATACTTAAGGAGTAGTTATGCGCAGACGCGAAAACTGACAAATCCATGGCTAAGTTAGATTTCAAAAAAAAATTATAAAATTAAATTAAATGGATATTATTATTGCTTCGTTATATATTTGAACGTATTATTTAGTATACCTAAAATAATTTTTGAAGTTTTGCAAAATATTTAAAATACATTAATATTTAAAGTGTTCGTCAGCTTCATATATGACACAATGTAATAACTTGTACAACTTCAAATAACCCGACTAGTACACATACGATAAGCTGTCATATGAAGAGAATATTCTTTGGGGGACACAAAATTCGCAAATCGTCAGATCTGCCTCTCCCTGCAAGTATATCAGAATTTAAAAAAATTTAAAAAAACGGATACAGTTTTATCCACAACATTGGCAGATAAATTTATTTCTGTTTTTATAACTTTAAAAGTTACAAACAATAATACTCACAAAAAACAAAAATAGATTTATACGGAAATTTTGCGGGCAAAACCGTTTCCGTAATTATTATTATTTACTAGTATTAAAAAAAGAGTATGTATGTATATCCATAAAAATGAATATAAGATTGGGGATACTGTATAGTGAGTAGCTAGACCCTAAATACCATACCAAGGTTTTAGTAATACAGAGCCTTATCAACTTTACCTATACAAGTTGGTATTTAGGGTCTAGCTACTCACTGAGGAGACCTCAAAAAATGTTGAAATCGGTTTGGGTAGTGACCCCACCCATAATGTATTGCAGTATACATCTTTTAGTGAGATGTGCTTTACATTATGAGAAATACTAAGAATAGTGATCAGAGCTTTACCCGCCTTTATAATGAGTTGCCCTGGTGTTGTACCATCTTTAGACCTGAACTATGTTTCAGGCGCAAACTTAACTGTTTGCTTGCTTGGAATTAGGAGTTAAATAACCAAGCTTATAAAATTACTTGGTAACCCTAATATACAGTATCCCCAAGTTAAAAAATTAATTATATCTATATCTCCTCCAGAGATTCTTATTAAAAATAAAAACACCTTGTAGCAACTTGTATAGGTAAAGTTGATAAGGCTCTGTATTACTAAAATCTTGGTATGGGTGGAATGAAGATGGCGGCTCGCGTGGTAGTGTTTAGTGTCGTGTATTATTGATGGTGAATTGTGAATTTGACGGTTATGATTTAGTGATTTATGCGTATTCATCAGTAATTTCAGTTAATTGCTTACTGCCATAAACAGGCACTTTATTTATTTTCCATCCAGGTAAGTCAATTGAAGTTATAAGGGCGATACGCTAGGCCTACTGCCGTTAGTATCGCCATTGCTGTATTTTATATCGCGACATCTTATTGCTGGTAGACACCTTAGGGTGTCTACGGGATTTGCTAGTGGACCCTCAAAAGTCCACAGGATTACTTTTACCTGCTCGGAACACCAGAGCAATCTCTACTCTTTCTCCATCCTTGACTTAACACATTTCCAAATATTGTCATGGCAAAACTTCTTAATGAGGCCAAATTCGAAGAAGTTTATTTTGAATTCCTCAGACTGGGAAAGCTGCTGAGTGAAAATTGGCCGGGAAAGGTTAAACTGTATGACACGTTTCCCCCCGAATGTGTCTCAGACGCTGTCGCTGAAGATCATTTAGAGTCGATGCCTTCTACTCCTCCAGACTTTGCAGAAGTGCGTGCTCACAAAGTCGTCGCTGAAGATCATTTAGAGTCGATGCCTTCTACACCTTCAGACTTTGTAGAAGTGCGTGCTCGCAAAAAGCGAAGAACAACAGAAGAACCGCACAATGACAACACTGTAATGGAACAGGATTCTCAGGGTTCGGACGCCGCTACCTCTCCCAAAGAAAAGGTGCCTCCGGTCATCCTTAGAGAAAAACAAAAGTGGGCAGCTTTACGATCCACAATGTCCAATCTGCATATTGGCTTCATTAAGGCCAAAAACATGGATGAAGGCATAAAGATTCAGCCAGCAACAGTGACAGACTACAGAAGGTTGACCAAGGAACTGGACAACAGAGGCATCCAGTATCATACCTTTGCGCTCAGTTCAGAAAAAAATTTAAAAGTAGTCCTTCGTGGTGTCTGTGAAGACATTGACACAGCAGAAATCGCTGCTGACCTAAATTCTCAGGATCTGCCACCAGTCAAAGTGAGCAGAATGTACAAAGCAGACAAAACTCCCATGCCATTAGTCCTTGTTGAGATTCACAAAATATATAAGGATATCTACAACTTAAAAACAGTCTGTGGTCTCATCGTCACACCGGAACCACTCCGTAAAAGATCATCTTCTGGGCAGTGCCACAGGTGCCAAAAGTTTGGCCATGCCCAGAATCTATGCCGAGCAGAATATAGATGTTTAAAATGTGGAGACAGCCACCCAACCAATACCTGCACTAAGCCAAGGACCACCTCGGCCAAATGTGCCAACTGCAGTGGCCCTCATCCGGCGAACTACAAAGGATGCACTCAACACCCAAAGAACAGACGGATGGAGGCAATCAATCAGCCCTCCTCCTACAGTACAAGAACACCAGCGGCCCAGACATCAAAACCGGAGACTCATCGACCACAGTCGGAGACCTCCAACCAAAAGCAAACAAGAAGTTATGCCGATGTGACCCGTACAACTAGGCCAATTCCAGAACAAAATCAACCAAGAGCACCTAAAAACCTAACAGCTATTATCACGGCCTCACTAGCAAACATGCTACAAAATTTTAGCCTATCAAACCCTACTGAAACCTCCACTAAAAGATTTCTTCGTGAAACACAGGTCATCCTCACAGCTCTCATAAATGAATAGTAACAAACTCATTCCAGCATCTCTTCAAATAGTTGCTTGGAACGCAAATGGCCTCAAAAACAAAATCCTGGAACTCCGTGCCTTCACATCTAGGTATCAGTCAGATGTTATTCTAATCAGCGAAACTCATCTAAGACCCTCAGACAACCCTACAATAAGGGGCTATCACCTATACAGAAATGACAGACTACTCTACAGAGGTGGTGGCACTGCCATCTTCATTAAAAACTACATTAAGCACCACTCTGTGAGCATTCCTTCAACCACTAACCTTGAGATCACAGGAGTGGAAGTAGTCACCAGCTCCACTGGCAAACTGAAAATCTACTCAGCTTACAATCCTCCCCAAAAATCTCTACTTCACTCTGATCTAAATGCCATCTTAGGCATCAGAGGGCCCACCATTATTGCCGGGGATCTGAATTCCAAGCACCCTGCCTGGAATTGTTCAACCACAAACAAGAATGGTTGCATCCTTTTCAATTACTTAGGATCAAGCAACGCTGTTGTGGCAGGCCCCACCGAACCAACTCATCTCAGTACGTTCGGCACTGCTGATATCCTGGATATAGCTATCCTGCAGGATATTAAACTTCAGTACAGTATCATTTCTATGGATGAACTATCATCCGATCACAATCCAATACTGCTGCATCTGGGAAATCAGGAATTCCTGTGTCCTCCTTCTCACTCCTACATTGTATGGGAAAGACTGTCAGCCGCACTCAAGGATCATATTGGACCTGTTCCTCACATACACACAAAAGAAGAAGTAGAAACTGCAGTTACAAATCTCACACAACAAATTAATTCTGCTATAAAGGTAGCTTCCTCCTACAAATCTGCCCGCAAGCCAGATCGTTTGCCTGAAGACATCATGAACTTAATCAGAGATAAAAACAGAGCTCGAAAGAGATTCCATAACACGTGTGCACCACAAGACAAAACAAATCTAAACAGATTAAATGGGGCAGTAAGAGATGCACTGAAAGCTCACAGAGACCATGTATGGGATGAAAAGTTATCCTCCATTTCACCTAGTGATCACTCCATCTGGGGACTACTGAAAAATACCAAACACAAAGGCAGATCCCTTCCCCCAATATTAACTGATCAGGGCCTTGCTCACACAGATGTGGACAAAGCAGAGGTTATAGCGCACAGCTTGGAAGAGCAATGCAGGCCTTCGTATGGAAACCTTGACTTTGACCACATACATAAGATTCACAGCAAGGTCAGACACTCACTCAAACTTCCTATCACCAGCACTGACCATATTGCATCAACATCACCTGCTGAGATATATGACATTATTAAAAATTTAAAGAACAAAAAAGCTCCTGGACCAGACGGCATTACTAATCGTGTGATTAAACTTCTGCCCCGGAGGGCAGTAGTGTACCTGACCAGTATAATAAATGCAATTTTAAGATTTCACTATTTTCCTTCCACCTGGAAACTGGCTGACGTAATTCCCATACATAAGCCAGGCAAAGACTCACACCTACCCCAAAATTATCGTCCAATCAGTCTCATCTCAAATCTGGGTAAGGTTGCAGAGAAGGTCATCCTCTCACGACTTCAAACCTCAATAAATGACCTAAACATCCTTCCAAAAGAACAGTTTGGTTTTAGGCAACACCATAGTACTACCCAGCAAATCCACAGAATTGTTGAATACATCACAACCAGCTACAACTGGCGCCAGTGCACAGGCGCTGTTTTCCTAGACTTATCCAAAGCATTTGACAAAATCTGGCATTTTGGACTCCTGCACAAGCTTATCTCAGCCGGCATCTCACCTAAAATGGTTCATTTAATCCACTCATATCTTCAAAATAGATCAATGCAAGTAAAAATCAACGGTTCTACATCCTCCCAGCGCCACATCTTTGCTGGAGTGCCGCAGGGATCTCTGCTGGCTCCATTGCTGCTCTCTGTATACATGTCAGACATCCCACACAATCCGATGACTTCCATTTTGGCCCTATATGCAGACGATACGGCAATACTAACCAGATCTCTCAGACCCCTTTTCATTACCAGAAAGCTTCAAGAAAACATTCTAAAGCTGGAGGGTTGGTTCTCTAAATGGAGATTGGAAGTCAACCCCCAGAAAAGCTCTGCCGTTCTTTTCTCAAAAAGGCCAATGTCTCCTGTAGGAGATTTGTTACTATTCAATATTAAAATTCCCTGGCAGTCAGAAACAAATTACCTGGGTGTAATTCTCGACAAAAAGCTATCTTTCAATCAACACACCAAGTCTGCATGCACAAAGGCATCTAAAGTCATAGCACAGATCTATCCGCTAATTAATAGAAATAGCAAGCTCAGCAACAGAATCAAATTGCAGCTATACCAGTTGACGATTCGTCCTATAATCACCTATGCCTCTCCGGCCTGGAGCCACACCTCTAATGCTAACATCATCAAAATACAGCGAGTGCAGAACAAGTGCCTGAGAATGATTTTGAATGCTCCGTGGTATGTTAGAAACATTCAACTCCACAGAGACACAAATATTCCCTATATCTTCTCTTTTCTACGATCCTTAGCCACCAAGTTTTTCCTAAAGACGTCCACACATCCCAACGATTTGGTTCAACAAGCTACAGCATACGATCCAACGGACATATTCAAATACAGAAGACCAAAAGCTATATTGGCCTCCTTTAGTGATGCATAATCTCCATGCCCAATCAGGGCGAGCATTCTGCTCATAAATTTTACCTTCACTGCAACCACAACAGATAGCGGGGAATATGAAAAGCATCTTGCTTCACCCCTAAAGACATAAATGTCAATTGTCAATTGTCAATCTTGGTATAGTATTTAGGGTCTAGCTACTCACTGAGGAGACCTCAAAAAAGGTTGAAACCGGTCCTGGCTCCCACTGATGAGATCTCGATAGGGGTCAGAACTGGTGGGGGCTGGCCTTGAGAGGTTCTGCTTTGGGAGAAGTTTTTGCCTGTATCTGAGTAGGGCCACCGCTGAGATTATGGCTCTGGCTGGTGGTGGGGTGAGCCTGCCACTGGGTAGAGCCAACGCTAAAATAAGTTCTTCTCGGTGACGAGGTGAGCCTGTCACTGAGTGGAACAATCTTTCGGCCACTGGAGTGGTCTAGGGATCGTCCTAATCCTAATTTTTAGAGAAGTCTTTACTTAAATACACCTCAAAAAAGGTTGAAACCGGTCTGGGTAGTGACCCCACCCATAATGTATTGCAGTATACGTCTTTTAGTGAGATGTGCTTTACATTATGGGAAATACTAAGAATAGTGATCAGATCTTTACCCACCTTTGCAATGAGTTGCCCTGGTGTAGTACCATCCTTAGACTTGAACTATGTTTCAGGCGCAAATTTAACTGTTTGCTTGCTTGGGATTAGGAGTTAAATAACCAAGCTTATAAAATTGCTTGCTAACCCTAATATATATATATATATAGCACCGAGATGGATTTAGAATAATAAACGAGTTAATACCCAAATTCCAAACATGCACAATTGATGGCTTATACAAAACAGATGGCTGCAGATATCTAGCTTTGAACTTTTTTTTTCTTTTTTGCACATGCATTCAGCATATGTTGAATTCTATTTCATCTTGAAGACGAAAACCTAAATTAACACAATAATATTTCATTTTTATAGGTAAAACCGCGCATACGAGTTCCCCCCGCCCCGCCCAATAAGAGAACTTGATCTCAGCATTGAAATAGGGCAAAATATGAAACCTACCAAGTATTATTTTACACTACAGAGATAGACGCATACGAACAATCACTTCTGGATATTATTGTGTACCTTTGTTCTCATTTCTCTGGTTTTATTTTACCTTCACAGAATGTGAATAGAGGACATCGCAGTAAGTTATATTATATATATATATATATATATATATATATATATATATATATATATATATATATATATATATATATATATATATATATAAAATAATAATAATTACCTGGGTTATTGTGCAAACATTTTTGGGACTCTCATCTTAGAATGATAAACATTCACTCTTATAGAAAATAAATCATGCTATCAGTACCAGATACCCCCTCTAGTGGGATTTTCCAGACCCTCGGTTAGGTGACCTATCCACCCCCCAATGCTAGCAGTTGAATCTCATCTCGGCAAGTCCAATTTACAATGAAATGTTCTTTGTATTTTAAGTAAATTACACACACTCAAAGTCCATTATTAACGATGTTGATTAAGACTATTTTTTATTCAATTTTGAAATATAGAACGCACAGTAGAGTAGTGTAAAGACTGAAGTCAGCTTTTCTGTTAATACAAACACGTATCAATGCAAAACGATTCTCCTCCTACAATGTTTTGTTATTGCACGTAAGAACCATCTCTAAAAGCATTCTAAACAAGGTTATTAGCTGAATGGAATTCCTCGTCTTGTAATTACCAAAATGCTTGCTCACGACACCTGTCAATGAAGAAAACAAACAAAAGGCACACTTCACCCCTCAGGGTAGTTCCAAACACCATGAAAGAGCGAATATAGGTTTCTTTGAGTGGCAGCTCAAGGGTCATTGTGCCAAGTAAAGATATACAAGGTCAGCAGTCTAAACTCACGAACATCTATTGTGCACCTGCCACGAATTTGTTCAAAGGAACTGAAAATTTTAGTTATCAACTACGAAGATGGTCCTTTAATGATCATTCCCCCTTCAAACTAGACACGGTTCGCTTCTAGTGAACAATAGCTCGAAACCTGACTTGTATACTTCCCTTCTGGTTGGTTCCTTTTCATTATACATTCGATTTTTTATAACAATTACCACTAGTGGTTTTGACACTTATTACCTAACTCATCGTTTGGCAAAGAGGAAACTAGACACCGAATAAACAAACGAAAAGGCCATCTGGGATGAAGATGAATTGTCTGGTTTCGAAGAAAGAGGGTTTAGATAAGTTATAAGTGGGAGGGAGGAAGGTGTGTGAGAGAGAGAGCATTGTGTAAGCAGACTTTATTTAATAAATTTATACTTTCTCAAAATGTTCGGTCACAGAATTCTTAATTAAATCTCCCTCCTGCAATACCTAGTTCAGTGGTGGTGAACCTTTTTATGTCCGCGTGCCAAAAGTTTACAAATCGAGTTGTAAACGTCAGCAACTAATTAATACAAACACTAATTAATTAACATTAATTAATACAAAATAAATTGCAGAATTTTATTGAGACAAATTTAAAAATTAACATAGAATTTCATAAAAATGAACTCATAATTTGACATACACATTGTCGTATACAAATCAATACAACCTATTATCAATTTATTAATTTCATCTATATCAATTTATTAATGAGATTTCTGCTGTTGCATATTAGATGCCAAATGCTTTATATCAGGTTCATATTTTGTCACTTTTAGTAATACACACGTGAAACTAGATTCATCAGTCATTCTATTTCTTAAACTGTCTTTTATAAAATTCATTTCGGAAAATAATGACTCAAGCATATGTGGAGGAGAAAATTAATTATGGCATAATCATAAAGAGTATTAATACACTTATGTATACGGTGTAGCATGATGAAAAATATAAAAGTACGCATTTAAATTAGTTATCAATCACAGGACTAATGTTACAATATTGTAGTTTCCTCAGGCCAACATCATTAAATTAACTTGTAAGTTTCATTGACATATCCCATTCTGATCACCAAAAATTTATAATATTATTCAGTATAAAATTATTGATTATTGTATTATTAAATCGATTTTAATGATGTTGGCATGAAAATAAAAAAAATGGTAGTGAGAAAAATATTTATGTATTGTAACTCACCATAGAAGTCAGCTGAGCAAGGGAAGCAGCAGAAGGATGTGAACTTGTCGGCGAACGCTTATCGTCCAATATAACTTGCCCTCGCGTATAACTGGCACCCCTGATTTCACTTTACGAAAAAAGACATTAAAAGGTTTTGCATATATACCTCCCACACAAAAAACAACACGCCCTCCCCAACAGCCATATACAATGCAAGAAAAAAAAAAAGTTTTATTGTATCCCTGAATAAGGTACAGAGGCTTTTGCAGTCTGGGTAATATATTTCTCAACAAATAGCGCAATTAGAGACAGTTGGAATAAAAACGGCGCTAACTAATGAATCACAGGTATCCCTCTCACAGAAACTATCCTGTATAGGCAAGCAAAACCATAAGTTGCACCGGAAACACAGTATCTAACTAAAATTATTGTCCAATTTTTCAATTACATGAAATAAGTGCTTGTTTTTTTTTGCATTTGAAATTCTCGATGTCATTATGACAAATCACAAAGGCTAACTTCAAATAAAATTCTACCATGCTTGTGTGAGTTCCCCTTCCAGCTCAAACGCAAACAACGGAATAAAATTCAACCGAGGGTTGAAACTTTGTGTGAGTTGAGCCCGCCGGTAATGAGAAGTTCTGTCGGAACGATAAACGACACCTCGTCGTGAATGTCTTAAAATTAATGTTGTTATGACAGTTGCAGATGTTATGGAATTCGGTTGAAGAGAATTAGCATTTCAACTCAACAATGGTCGGTTCCATTTGTCTTTGGGTCGCGTGATCTTTTGTTAATACCGCACCAATCAAATTCATGTCTTCATAGCTGCTCTCTCCTGTAAAACAAAATTTCATTTGTATTGTAACAATAAAAAAAAAAAAGTGGAATAATTTATAAGCGTATAAATGGATATCATATGTACAGGTTCGCCACCACTGACCTAGTTCATCCCTTTGAAGCTGTCTTTTTAATGGGTCTATATTGATTTCCTTTTGTAGACATTTTTGGTGTCGAATTGCAAGCCTGGACCGAGTTAAATAATAATATCTTATACTGAATTTAACATCAGTATAAGATATTATTATTTAACTCGGTTCTCGGTATCGCAACACATGATATATCTTAGAGCTACCACGAGTTTTCTTACTTGTTTCAACAATATGATCTTCTTACTTAAGAAGTAAGAAGATCATATTGTTGAAATAAACGTATATGAAAAGATAACATTAAAATTAAATGTCGGTAAAGTCCAAAGAATAAAAGATTGGATATACTCTGAGTCGAACAAATAGTCAGATAAGGTTATTTAGGGATGACAAATCGAACTTATCTAAAGAAATGACGTGAATGGATTTAGAAATATCCTTGCATTAGTTACAGGCATAGCTATGCAATAATTACAAATAATTATAAAATTATTTGTAAAAAAATAATTGTACAAACAGCTAAAACAAGATCACTCTAATTACTTGCATTACACTCAATACACATTAGTGCTTAAATTTCCGTAGCTGTTGTTATTATTCATGTCGAAGATTCTGGAATAGTGGAATTCTAGATTCTATTCGTGGTGATTCCTGTTGTTAATGTTAATGGGTAGATAGACTGCTTGGAAAGAAGTCAACGGACATTCAACTGTGGACAAAGTGCATCGTGCAGTGTAACGAGTGACGTGTTTGTAGCCGATATAAATCGGAGGAATATAGCACTCCCAACTCAGTGCAACTGTGTCCAGCTGACATGGCTGTGAGAAGGAAAATGACGGGGATTTGAAGGATGCCATGTTGCAGGCCTATCCTATCTGTTCACAAACTGTTGACAATTTTGGCTATTCCAGATCAACAATCAGTGATACCATACTGAGATGGAAGCGCAGGGAGTCAACTACAAGTGCTACCCGCAGTGGACGACCCACCACACTTAACGAAAGCGACCAAATGGTGTTACGAAGACAATATGCAAAAACCGCCATTCGTTGGCCAACACGTTGAGTTGAGAGTTCTGGGCATCGATTGGAACGCGAATCTGCACAAAATCATTCAGGACCAAGGCTCACAACATTGGTTTTCATAGCAGGACTGCAATATGCGAGTCTCACATTATCCTAACCAACTGCAGCGTCGTCCTCAGTGCAAAGAGCGTGTACAATGGAAGCTTGGAAAGTTGTGTTATGGAGCGACGATCATTCTACACCCTCTGTCTAACAGATGGAAGGGTGTGGATATGCCAGACGCCTAGTGTACGTCTCTTACTAGAGTGCATAACCCCAACTATGAAATTCGGAGGTAGTCGTGTGATGGTATGGTCCTGTTTTTCCTGGTTTAGCCTTGGACCTCTGTTTGTGGTGCCACGAACACTGAACTGAGAGAAGTATCTAAACATTCCGGACAATGCAACGCTTTCTACTTTGCAATGTTTCTACAGAATTAACCATTGTCTCTTTCAGCAAGACAATGCACCATGCCATAAGGCTGACTGTGTGGTTTGTGGACATGAATGTCACCACACTTGAATGGCCTCCATAGAGCCTTGATCTCACCCTACTGAACATCTGCGGGATGAACTAAGGTATCGGGTGAGGTCAAGGGATGTCCGTTCCACAACAGTTCAGAACCTCATTACATGCCAACAGGAAGAATGGTCCAAAATTCCCAATGATGCTAATGGAAAGTATGCCCCGTAGGATTGCTGCAAATCATCTCAGCGAAAGGAGGTCCTACATCTTATCAAGGTGGGTGCCATGGCTGTTTATTCCTCACATTATGGTATCTGTTGACTTCTTTCCAAGCAGTGTAGATTTTGGCGCGCGGCCCTATATAAAATCATAACATTCATTTTGATATTGTTAATCGGGTTCTGTAGAATTTGCATCGCTTCCAGGAAGTGACTCTGATTTTAACTGTGATTTGTGAAGCAGCCTGGCTTTCTACCATTTAATGAAGAAGTTTCTCTCTCTAATGCACGTTAAGATAGTCGACTTTGTAGATCTCCATTTCGGATGTATTTTTAATGTTCTTTTTGCCTGACCAAAGCAGTTACCCTCGTCTGTTCAAAATATCGGGTTCCACACTGGCATGAAACTACTCTGATCAAGAAAAAATAAGATATAAAAAATACATCCGGAATGGAGAACCAAAAAGCGGACTATCACAAGAAGCATTGGAGAAAAACCACTTCATCAGATGGAAAAAAGTCAGGGTGCTTCACAAATCCCAGTTAAAATCAGAGAGACTGTTCCTGGAAGCGGCACAAGTGCTACAGAATCTGATTAACTGTAACAGAATGGACGGTATAATTTTACATAGGGCACTGCCAGGGCTGGTTTTATCATTAAGCGAACCTGGCAATCGCCTAGGGGGTGATTATTTATTTTTATAAATATCCACATGTGTAGGTGTACGTGTGCTTGTGTGAATATGGCAAAATATATAGAGAGAGACAATGTATGAGGACGCCTAAATTTTCTTTGTCTAGGGTCATCAGATACTCTCGGACCGGCCCTGGGCACTACGCCAAAATCTATCTTCCCACCAGCATTAACAACAGGAATCACCACGCAGGTCTCCAGAGTCGCCCTTTCATGAACGTGACTGTTCTTGTTATCCAGATCATTTTGGTTCGTGTCTTTAATGAGTGTATAGTATTAAATTGCCTCTGATAATGCTAGCTTAAGCTAGCGACACGTTGACTTGTAAATAATTCATTTTAGCTTCGACATGAATAATAACTAATATAATTGACACCGTTGCTTTCAAACAAAAAACATGACTATGTGTACTATATTACACGAAAGAAATCATCTTTCATTGGGCAATATCACTCCGCAACATTGCAGATTACAGACTTACTATTCGATTATAAGAAAGTGATACATGAGAAGAACTTACCATTTAGCCGATTTATTCCAATTTCTTTATATTATTATTACTCGTGACACCTCCAAGGAGTCCATAGACTCATCACTGGAGGACACCTACAACTCTCTGTCTTCACCATTACACCGAACATCTATCACTAATCATCTACATCAATGCCATCTACCGCCCACCACCACCACAACTAGTATTATCTGTCTGTAAATTGCGTGTGTTCTGAAGAGCCGATTTGTCTGTAAAAAAAAAAAAAAAAAATCTGAGATCATCGCATCCTTAATGTTGCTGGCCTTCTTTTTATTTTTCCTTTCTTTTTTCGCATCTTGTTCTGGTGTAAATTTGACATTTGGAAAATACAATTCATTACTGAATCACTGCCAAAAATGTTTTCACTGAACAACAACAAAGGCGGGGGGGGGGGGGGTTATAGTTTAATTCTGCTATCTGGCAAGTAGCCATAACTGTTACAGTATCGCAAGCAATCACTTGACATACAGATTAATAACCCTCTCAAAGAAGCGTTTACCATTCTGCAGAAAAGGATGAAATGAAAATAGCTAAAGGTTACGCTAAATATAGATCATTATTTAATACTAATAAATGTCTAGAAAATGTTTTATTTTAATTTGAAATGCATTTTCCCTCACTAGTTAGAAGAATAGCCACCATACTGATGACATTACACACGTTACATATTATTACTAGATATTTTGTTGTGTTTCACGTGACCTCAAAGAATTACACAAAACAAGACGAATCAGATTATAATAAATGTGTTAAATTCAGAAAGAATTAACAAGAAATATTAAGTTATATCGAATAACAAAAGGAAAAGTACAAAAGAAAACATTAACTTGCTAGAAATAATATATACACACTCCGAAAAAAAATTACAACATGATGAGTAAATAAAATTGTATATTTCGTGTTTATAATTTTTTTTAAATAATTCTCTATTGAAATAGTAAACAACAACAACAAAAGGCATTTGTTTTTAAACGCACATCTCTCTCTCTCTCTTTCCAGATCAGTTGTGACAGCTGCCATTTATTTCCACAGCTTTCCATGTTTTCATCCATTCACTCCCCCCCTTAAAAAAAAGAAATAAGATGAAGGGATCAACAAAAAAGCAGGACTAAATGAGCCATAACGAAACACGAAATTCTGGATAAGAGCGTGAGAAAGGGAGTGAGCGCCTACATAATAAATTCACGTATAAACATGACAGTAGTCAGAGACGCCTAGTGGACTGCTATTGACAACAATTTCTCAATAAATGTAGAGAGAAAATAAATTAATTTTGTAAGTGAAATAAATCTAAGTCCATAGTTTGTTTTGAGGTGTTAACAATGTTTTTTTTTTTGTTTTGTTTTTTTCATATCTAATTTCAACAGAAATTAATCTGCGCAGAAATTTAGTTGGAGTGATTAGCCAATTGGAAATACAGTTGGCTATTACGCGTAAAAAATAAGTACGTAATTTACCTCAGAAAATCTTTTATGATCCACCAATTTCGTAGTTAATTTCAAATGCAGCAATCTGCATTTCAAATTAACTACGAAAGCTGATATGAAATCGTGGAAGATACTTCAAAGAATTCTATATCAGCTTAGTACGTAAACGTACTTTTCTGCGCAGCTGCTACCAAGCGATGTATAAACTTACTGCAAACATGGAATCCACAAATTTCATTTGCAATT
Organism: Typopeltis vanoorti; assembly: GCF_054136105.1. Classification (NCBI taxonomy): domain Eukaryota; kingdom Metazoa; phylum Arthropoda; class Arachnida; order Uropygi; family Thelyphonidae; genus Typopeltis; species Typopeltis vanoorti. The sequence goes on along the minus strand of NC_143563.1, from coordinate 92,245,413 downwards.
CTGCTGTTATGAGAATTGCATGCGAGATTTCGGTAAAATGAGCAAGTGGAATTAATTTATGTTCGTGATTTAAAAAAAAAAAAAGACAAAAGATAATTACAAGTGAAAACGTTGGCGAAAAAAAAAAATACACAAAACAAACTGCTTTCGTCTGTAATTAATCAACTGGAATTCTAAATCGATATTTTTACCTTTTAAGATGTAATGTTATTTACATAATCTTGTAGAATCAGTTGTACACATGAAAATGTAAAGTTTCTGAATTATTTATCTGATATGTTTTTGAGCTATATGACTATTACTTAGATATCTCTTTCGATATGAAAATATATCAGACACCGTAACACTCAGCCGCGTAGTCCAGTACTGAAGTAGCAATAATCCCTACAAATTTTCTACAGTACTTCTTTATAAAAAAAAGAAAAAGAAAAAAAAAGTGTGATAATGCCAACATTACACAATCAATACAACCAGTCTGGTACAGTATCTTATAGTCCTTATAAGGACTGGCTTAAAGGGGCGAAGCAAGAATGCTTTTCATCTTCCCCGTTATCTGTAGAGGACAGTGTAGGGATAAGGTGTTATTGAGCAATTAAAGCTCTGAAATGGCAAGAGGGTAACAGCAATACCGAGCCTCAGTTAGAACTTCATTGGCTACAGCATTGCCATCCATTACCCTCCAAGGGTATTGGATTGAATGAATCAATCACCGCATCTCACGGTCGATTGTTCATTATCAGAATCCTGGTACAGTATCTATTTATATCAATGACAATTTAGCCCATCATTATCTAGGAAGATATCTGCTGTCTTCGGCTATTTCAAATGGCCAATAAAATATCAAACAGCTCATTAGATCGCTTAACTTCTTAAGGGACGTTAAATACTAATTTACATTTTATTCTTAGTGTGAGTACCTTAAACGTAATATGAAAAACCAGTTTCCCCTACACCTTAGTATTTAAACACGAAAGCCAAGTTCAATGGACGCATTAGCTAGTTCATTATAGAACTCTCAAGTAACTATATGAGTTTCCACTCTACCGCCCCAGCTACTCCGTAAACAGCGAGTGGTAGTTGAGTAGGGCGTTTACCCTAACCCCCAATATTAATGCCGGATAATTTAAGAATGGCAAAAAGTTAATCATTTACCGTTCAGTTCTCGGTACATTTGCTACTTTTTTATTTTTTCACAAGACGCCTATTTGGAGTTTATTCATTTAAAATGGCACATCACGTGACTTTTTTCATCTTATTATACGCATTGAAATGATTATAAGTACACAAATTGTGGACAAGATGATATATCTTTTAGGATAACTCTAACATCCAATATTTTTTGCTATAATCGTAATAACATCCCCATTTCGTTTCAGAAGTGTGATATCAGTAATTCCCCTCATTCCCACTCCCAATAATAGTTAGTTATTTACATGTGACGTCATTTTGACGCTGTATGGCTCATTGGGTTTTTTTAGAAATGAAGCCTTCTGCCAAAAGAAGTGGTAGAGTTGCAGATGCCCTTTCCGCAAAGAGTTAAGTAGGATCGCAAACATCCGTGTCCATGGCGGGACTCGAACCCCGCAGCGTCTTGACTGGAGAGCAGATACGCTAACTACTCGCCCAACCAGGCCAGCCTCCTCAACTATAGCTAGCATTTTTCCATTCCCATAATCACAAATTTTCCCCTTTTTAATTCATGAAATAATGTGTCATGAAATAATGACAATCATCTGTCACCTAAAGACTTCAGCAAATGTCCGTAACAGAATGGGATTAACTTATGGCCTATCACTGGTAAATCGGAGATACTATTAACCAGGTAATGTGTGCACACGTCTTCAAACTTTTAATTAGATAACATCACACAATATACCCTTTCCGTAAGAAACATTGGCATATCAGAGGTGTGTGTGTGTGTGTGTGTGTGTGTGTGTGTGTGTGTGTGTGTGTGTGTGTGTGTGAGAGAGAGAGAGAGAGTTAGAGAGAGTTTGAATCCGTCCATAAAAATCTTACTTCGCAGACTAATTTTGAGTTTGGAGACTGGTCGATTTAACTGATCGGCGTAACTTTTTCATGTAGTACTAGTGGCGCACCCAGGGAGGGGGACAAGGGGCCTTGCCCCACCCCAAAGAAAAAAGAAAGAAAACACTAGAAATTTTTTTGAAAATCTTTTCCTAACTTAAATTTATTTTTTTATTTATCTTGTGTCGTGTCGTGTCTTCTATTTCGACTTATGAATTAGTGGTCACATAAGGTGGGAATACCCTATAGCTCTCGGTAATCACTGTCGCTGTGAACGGAAGGCAAACGAAGCAATGCTCCGGGGGACAGAGCGCTACTTTATTTGCGAGAGCCGGGCCAGAGGAGATCACAGGTATCATGTATTGGCGATCACTGCAGATGCTCAGTCATAGGTCGTATGTAATGCGAGTGTGTATTCTCCAATCGTCTGCTCAATCGCCCCCCCCTCTCAAGATTAAATCATGAGTGCCCGGCCTCCTCCAAGATTAAATCCTGAGTGCGCAACTGTGTAGTACTGTCAAAATTAGCTTGTACTTCCCCCCTTCAGAGTACATATCAGGGATTTGATGATGATTGGTCGATATCTAGTTGACCGAGTGACAGGTGTCTTCCAGCCCCCAACACTGGGCTGGAATCCCAACATGGATGTTGAGGAATTTCTTTGTGGGGTAAATAATTTTGATCACCCGGCTCGAGAACCATCCCCTTGCTAAAAGGAGGCCTGAAGTGGACTGAAAAAGTTTCGTTCTTGATATCTAAAAACAGGATTCTCTGATTACGTAACCATTAGTATATCTATAAAGTCTCCGTAGCTCAGTGGTATCGACGAAGCCCTTTGGTCGGAAAGACCTGGGTTCGATTCCCGTCCAAACGTGAGGAACCTTTATCTGGTCTCTTTTGACTAAAGGTGAGTTAGCCGTTCTCATACGGAGGTAGAGGTTTTTTTAACACGGAAACTCGAGTTAGAAGAGGCAAACCGGCTCCGTGAACACACATGGATTACAGCCATGAATACTTACGACAATATGTGGAAGAGATAGGGTCCTCACCAAACGTCGTTACACCCGTGGTTAGTCTTGAGTGACATGTTAGTCAACCTCCTAGTTTAGGAGACAGCACATGAATGGAATAAACTATATCTACGGTATAAAATGCACTAAAGATGTGAAGCCCTTTCTTAGGACTAACATATAACTTATGACGTCAGTTTTGAATTAAAATTTAAAAATAAATATTGTATCATCTCTTATTCCTATTTTCTTAAAAGGCGATGCAAAGGACTCCACTGAAAAATCTTTTCTTTCAAATACCAATATGGACGAAGTGATCGAGTAAGAAAATACAAGACTGCAAAAGCAGTTGCTTATATGGCGATTTACTATTTTATTTTAAACCAGGGACAAGCTATTAAACTAACTTTCCTTCCCTTAAACAATGGGAAGTATTATTAGATCACAGCTAAAAATATAAAAACAAACGAGAGCTGCACAACTTCCCACTTTACATACGAATACGGAAATTTTAGACAACGAAATTCCAAATAGATGAGTTTGTAATACGATGACATGTGCGGTCACTGCAGCCAAGATTCTGACTCACCTACGACTAAGAACTCTCAAATGAAACTCGCAAAGAGTGGATGCCTTAAATCGTTAACGGCTCCTAAAACTTGTCAGACCAGAAAATACAAGCAATAATATATAAACATAAAAAAATCCTATCTAAATAAAATTCCAAGACGTGTTATTATTCACCTTAAAAATTCTTAATTATGATCCTTTCAAGAACTAACATCTTTTTTTTATCATTATTTTATCTTGAAGAATTCTCTTAAAAAAATAATAAAATAAAAAAAAAATTTAAAAAAAAAACGGCGTAAATTTTCATGACATTTTTAGGGAAAAAAATGAGAGGACAATCCTCATCCCAAAAGAAATTTTACTAATTTGCACACAGCATGTTATAATAACCAAACAAACATAAAGACTGTGATATTAATTTTATATTAGCCATCAAGTTTGATAAATATGAGCCAAACCATAAAAGAATATTACTTCTGTACTGGACCAGGTTGTCAATAATTCATCAATGACGCAGGACTGCCACGAGCAGTTCCGGTTTCCCCAGCTTTGCAGCAGACTAGTGTCTTTCTACCACCCCCGCCTACAAAAGGGCACGCTGTATTAAATGGGTACATAAATATTGAATTCCGAACATCCTAGAAGGCCTAGGGCCTCTTTATACCGACGGTCTCGTGAGTAATCTCCCTACCCTGGGGATAAAAAAAACTACATCAACAGAAATGTGTAAAGAAACACCTACTCCTGACAACATCCCTCCAAAATAAAAGCCATGATTATTAAAAAAAAAAAAAAAAGTGGAAATCAGCATGTATTATCACAGATATAGCAACTAACTTATTTCGAAGAACAATAAAAAAAAAAAAAAAACCTCATCATAAATTAAACTACGTAGTTAGAATCCATGAAAGGCAACAACAAACCACACTGCATGCAATAAGATTGAAACGTGCAGGTGTATTAGGAAGCATGAATGCAAAACGTATGTTGTGATGACATCATGAACAGCCCATGCAATCCACGTGAGTTGTTTTCACATTCTGAAAGGTAATTTTAAGAATGCAACGTATGTGTTTGGCGAGAAATGGTTGCACAACAAACAATGACTAATCTAACATATTTGCAAGCAAATGATAAAGGGCAAAGCTTATCGCAAATAAGACGCAGGTGGCGTGTAAGTGTAGAAACTCAAAAAAATATTCGAAATAAATAATGAACTGAAAGATCCCAACATGCACAGCATGGGAAAGTCAGTAATTATTAAAAAATAATTTAAATAAATTAATTTAATAATTACTAAAATAGAATGACAGTTTGGTGTTGGAATTTTTTTTACCCATCTTCCAAGTGAAACAAAGAACCTCAACGTAGAAAAAAAGTGATGTCAAAACAAAGTGTGAGGTGTGAAAATTTGTTACGGCAGTGTAAAGTGATAACGATGTGAAAAGGAAACAAAAAAGTTCTTGATTTAAAAGTAATTAGAAACTGACACGAAGTTGATGGCGACCGGATCAATTCCCGATGCCATGAGAGGTGTTAGATCCATCAACATCGAGAAGTTTGGCAAGTGTTGGCTTAGAACAGCAAATGTTTCTGAGAAAGTTCGAAGAAATCATTTCGCCAAACGGTTCGATGAAACGACACCAGACAGTTTTAAAGAAAGGACTATTAAGGCTTCCGAAACTCAGCAAAAGAAAGTTCCATCGAGTTTTACTTTAGTTTCAAACGCTGAATTTTTTTTTTTTTTACAATTTTTTCGCTTCCAACTTTTCGTTCTCCGTTATGGGTTTTCACACTGAAATTGCTTTCGCGTTTAGTGAAAAGTGACACGAGTGTAATGCAGAGACTGAATATATCTGAATAAAATAATAAATAAATAAAATAAAAAATGAGTTAATAATAAACTAATATTTCGCATAGCGTATCGCAAACGTCATCAGATCAGAATCAATAAAATTTCAAAATAAAATAAACTGTTTAAACAGTTACCTGCTGGCGATAGTACTACCAGTATGAATTATATACTCATGAGCCAAAAGATTATGAACACCTCCCTAGTAGCATGTTGGATCTCCTTTGGCCAATATGATCGCTTGTACTCACCTTGGTACTGACTCCGGTAGACCACAGAAGGTGTCCTAATGCATTCTGGACCAACTACACTGAATAACGTCTCGCTGGTTTAGAACAGCGGATGCTCAGTTCTACTTATTACAAATGGTCGATAGCATTCAAATCAGAAGAGTAGGTAGTCAGGGGAGCACACGAAATGCTCTTGAATATGCTCTTCAAACCATGCTTGCACAATACGAGTCTTGTAACGTGGCGATCTGGACTCTTTCATCATATGAAAGAGTCCAGATCCATGGGGTCACATTGTCACCGTGCAGAGCAATACCTGGTCCGAAATAATCCCCAGATAAGAATTAGTGATCAAGGTTATTCAGTGGGGATGAGAAGATCTAGTGGTGTCCATGAGTACAATCCCCTATAGACGATAATCGCTTTGGGTTTAAGTGGTTCCCGGTCTCAAAGGTACTGTTATTATTATTGAAAACAGCATGGTCAGCAAGGGCGGACTTCTCAGACAGGAGAAACTTGATGTTTTCGGGAGAAACTCTTCCACCGCCGTATGAGAGGGGGGGGGGAACTCACCTTCGCTTGAAAAGCTCTGATAAAGGTTGTTCACGTCAGAAACGGGATTCGAACCCGGGTCTTTCCAACCCGAAGGGCATCTTCGAAATCGACTAACCCTACGGAAGCTCTTGAATATGATCTAAATTTAAAAAAAAAAATAATAATAATAATAATAATAATAATAAAAGCAAACCACCGTAACTCAATAAATATCGACAATGCCATTGGTCGTAAGGAGCTGGGTTCGAAAGTCTAGGAAGCGAAGAATCTTTATACTTTCCTATCTCAGATGCGAGAACCGTGGCTGGAAGGTGCCAAGAAGAGTCAATTCATGTTGAAGGGGAGAAAGGAATACGGCGATGTACGAATTCGTCACCAGCACACGAAATCGCGTACTTTATACGTAAATTTTTCCTAAATGTTGTACAAGCAAAATAGTTACCACTTTAAAAACTAAAAACACTCATCACTGATTACCCTATTATAGAATGGATTCGCCTTTTTCTGCCATGCGCAGAAGTGTCGAGGGGGTCTTGCATCTGTGGTCGGACAGTAAATACTTTCGACTTGAGGTAAATTAGCCGGTCTTATAAGTGAAAAGGTTTTTCATGACAGATGAACCTGCAAGAAAATATATACAACAGACATAACAGGCTATGTAGATAGAATTAATCGTCCTATCATGACATTAAGTTTATAGACAACAAAAGACCGTTAAGCCTACCGCTTTAAAGACAATATGAAATTATATGAAAATAACACATGAAGGATTGATTTTTAAGAATAAAAGGAAACCGATAAATTACATCTCAGATATTAATACATTTTGTAATGTACACCTGTTAGAACCCAATCGGCTGCTAAATTTAGTTGGAAATTATTCGAGTCAACAGTACACAGTGGTAACCAAAAAGCTCCAATTGCATCATTAGCAAAAGTTTTCCCGAATGTTGTTATAAGAGTGTGTATATCATTTGGTTAGTTGACTAAGATTGCTAAATTACTAGGCATAATATTTAATATGCTGTGATATAATAGACAACGATTAAAATGACTAATGTCATTCAATGGAAAAGATGCATATAAAAAACTTCAACTGTTTTCCAAAAATAAATTGTTTACAAAGAAGCAAGACGAGAACAAGGATAAATACAAAAAGCCTGCGAAGTAGAATAAGATAGAAAACACAACATAAACTTTTATTTCCATTCTAGAAAAGAAAAACGCATAGACGGACACTAAAAGACTTGTGATATTGCAAAATCACGATAAATGACAAACGCTAGCAAAGTACCTTACCCAACCCTCCAAGTATTGATTTTTTTTTGCTTTCTGTCTTCCTTCGAAAAATGAGGGAAAGACAAGAGTATGTAGACAAAGATTGGGGTAAAAGATAGCAATAAGAACGCAGCGTAAAAAGGATGGGAAAAGAAAGAAGATAGGAAATTGAGTTGCGTCAGACACAAATAGCTTTGTTTTATCATCGTTAATCCCTGCTTTAAGTCCCTCTACTTCTGTTCGTTCACCAAAAAGACAATTATATACAAACACGAAAGAGCAATTTAGCAAAATAATAAAACGACATTACCCTGAATTTCTGGCATACAGGATTATTATACACGAGTGGAATATATGCTAATTCGTTTGCACAGTTGAATTGCCAGATAATTCCACAATTATTTGCAATTTCAACATTTTTCTTTTTTTTTTTTTTTCATAACAAAGAAGACATTGGAAGTGTAATTTTTGGCAAGTTTCCAAATACGAGGCATTCAGAAGTCTCCAAAGCGTTTGCTATTGGAAATAAGCTGGAAACCATACAGACGGTTTTAAATTTCAAAACAAACTTATTTTTCATTTCCGGTTTATATGTAACGGCAATCTAAAATGATATAAGGTTTCCTAACTGTATCAATTCGTTGGTATAATAAACAAGGTTCACTCAGTTGAACCTAAAGCTGTTTTTAGCTTGTGCACTGTAGATACATTCTTTTTTTTCTTTGATATTTATCCCTAAAATGGTTCGTTGCGATCAAAATTGAGACTCAAATTTTTATCGAGATCGTAAGTACCAAATTTCACACGTGTGGACCGAGTGCAATTATGCTATCATTTTGAATGGTTTTGCTAAAAAGTTCAATACAACTGGGCTAACTGAAACAAAGTTAAATGTTTCAGATATTCTGTAAAAGCAACACGATAAGACAACCGAGTAAAACTAACATGCGCAAAACGATGCGCGACAGCATGTCTGTTTATGTATTATACAAATTCCAAAAAGTCGTATGCAAAAAGATGGTGTTCTTGCTTTTATTGGCAGATACTACCGCCAGGCGAATTTCACGTATAACAAAGACTAGAGTGAAAAGACAATGGCCCGACAACTAGAAAGAATACGTATGCGCAATAAAAAATATATAATTATTTATTGATAATTTACACATCAAATATTTTATACTATATTATACATGATAATAGTGTATAAAACTAAAACTATTTTATTTTTAAATCATTCGCATGTGTTATGAGTTGTAAGAATTTGATATTTTAATTTTGTTATAAAATATTAGTCATCATAAATCCAAATTCATAGCTGAAGGTCGTACTTTCTTTGTGCAATGTCAACTCAATGCTATCGTTGGGTAAAGGGCACTTTTCCTGAAACGGTCTATTTAAAAAAGTGATTAAAACGAGGATCTATAATTGCGAACGGTAATAGAGGACTTATTATTATTATTATTATTATTATTAAAATTCTATTAAAAGCAGCGTGTTTTGTGTCTATTTGTGATCTACAGAAAATTGAAACGGATTCTTTAGTAGAGGACGCCCTCTCTCCACTCTTAAAATTCAAGCAAATCGATGTTCTAGGAACAGCATCTTGATGATTAAAGACAGTCTTAAATATTAAAAACTGAGAATGTTATATATAATAATTTGCTGAAATACGCGTTTTTTTTTTTTTTCAGTTTACGAAACAAACAAACAAACAAAAAAAAAACAATTTTTGATCAAAAGGATACGGTGAGCAACCTTCAGCAGGTTCCACTAAATATCATCACAACATACGTACTAAGAATGATTTAGGATACGAGTTTATGGGTCAAATTTATGAAGCATTAACACTCTTTAAAATGAACAACTAAACTTGAAGGGGAACGATAGTCTATTTTACAGCAGTTTCAAAATTTTATATTACCTCACTTTTCAAGTGACTCATTAAACGAGGCATTTGGAGATAAATGCTTTCGCAAAGGGAGAAGAGCATTTATTCCATGCACACGTTTAAACTAGAATTTAAACGGACTGCTTTAATAATTACGCTATTTCTTTTTTTTTTGAAGTTATTACCTACACATTTCAGAAAACGTGCAAGTACCTTTACAATATGGTTTGACCTTTGACCGTTTGTCTGCATGCATATAACCCCTCCACTTTGAGTGAGTTATTTTAGTGGGAGTTGGTATTTTGGATCCTAATAAAAATTTGTTGATCGATCCTAATTTTGATTTAAGTTTGGGCCATTTTTCTGGGACTTTTTTTTTTCTTTTTTAAAAAAACAAAACATTTTTGTCATGTGAATAGAATTTAATAAAAATTTATATTTAATTTAAAAAAAATTAAATTTCGTGAGCCATTAGTAGCAGAGGCTCTACCAATCGACCAACCAATTACTTCACTATAAAAAATGTATTGAGAAACACAGTTTTCTTATGTTTATCACCGATCATTTCCTTACTTGTTATTTTTGCATTTCCCCCTCTTACTGGTATTTATTAAATTAAAATTCAACATAAGGCTTGCATTAATGAAATCTATTTCATCTTCCATGCTAGTGTTGGTTATATTTCAAAATGGTATAGATGGCGCTGCCTTAAAAATGAGCGCACACAAACTTTCAACGCAACAGTACAAAAAGCAATTTTATAATTGCTTTCTATGGCTGCAAGTGACTTATACTATATCCAGACAATAACAAATAATTGACATTTCATTCTGAATTTTACGATTCGACATAAGAGTGCGCTGCTATAAAGAACAGAGATTATAATTTATATAGCATTATAGTATCATAAAATATATGAAAAGCATTCAAAATGACATTTCTGACAATAAAAAGAGTCTCAGCTTATTTCGTAAAAAGAAATTCGTAATCACAAGCAGAGATGATGTAATAAAAATCTTACTACAATTCAGTGAATATATAAATCTTACTACAATTCAGGCATACTAGCAATAGAGGCTTGGCAGATGTCCCAAATCTATCCTCCCTTCACACACACACACACACACACACAACACAACGAGACTCGTAAAACAGTTCTATTTTTTTTAAAAAAAACTCCCATTAAACTTAGCCAATTGAAAATAGGAAAAACAGGCTGGAAGTACAGTTAACTAGGCTTAAAAATTTTTTATCATCATTATTATTATTTGTGTGTATGTGCGTGACACATTGTAATGAAGAACTTAATTAAAAAATGCTCTGTCGGCATCAACCATTCTTAAATTCAAAATGTTTCAAAGAATTAGCATAAAATATTGTCTTTATGGCAATTTTTTTATTTAAAAAAAAAACTTGTATTTTTAAATACAAGGATTCAAACAAGAATTTAATTGTATAAATGTAGGGTACTGATTCTTGAATAGCAGTGTAATGCATTAACCAAGCAGGTAGGAGGGTATATGAAAAGATCACACAAATATTTTTGCGATATTATGTATAGAAATTAATTAACTGTAAATAATACTCCCACACCCTTCACAATTGCTTAATCTAGCTTCGAAAGATGGAGGGATTTTATTTAAATTCAAAATGTTTCAAAGAATTAGCATAAAATATTGTCTTTATGGCAATTTTTTTATTTAAAAAAAAACTTGTATTTTTAAATACAAGGATTCAAACAAGAATTTAATTGTATAAATGTAGGGTACTGATTCCTGAATAGCAGTGTAATGCATTAACCAAGCAGGTAGGAGGGTATATGAAAAGATCACACAAATATTTTTGCGATATTATGTATAGAAATTAATTAACTGTAAATAATACTCCCACACCCTTCACAATTGCTTAATCTAGCTTCGAAAGATGGAGGGATTTTAACGCTACACATGCATATGGCTAATATAACTGTTTTAACCCGTCTTGGAACTGACTCCACTAAACCACGAACGTTGTCTGACGTGTTGTGGACACCTAGAGAGAATACCTCGGAGGTAGGCGACCGATTGAAGCACTATCGTCGATCGGTGGATACTGAGTTCCACATGATTTCACAAATTTTCGATGAGATTTAAATCAGATGATTTAGGCGGCCAGGGGAATACACGGGATGCATGGATATGCTCTTCGAATCATATTTGCACAATGCGTGTCTTTTGATACGGGGAATTTTCTTGTTGGAAGAGTCCAGATCCATCGGGCCACATTTGTCACTATGTAAGATAATACCTGGTCCGAAACATCCCGAGGTACGAATTAGTAGTCAAGGTGTCTTCAGTGGGGGATGAGAGGACTGTCAATGAGAACAATCCCCATACCATTTTTTTTTATTTATTTATTTGTTATTTGATTTGTGTGGAAGTTCATTGTAAACCTGGTAGCATTCTTTTTTTTTTCTTTTTACTTTTATTAGTGGAATTTTATGATTCGCTTCATCTGCATTTATTATTTCTAATTTATCTCCAATTCATTTATGCAAATTTTGTGGCTATGTTCAAATTATACCATTTATTATAAAACAAAAACATTTAAAATGACATGTTATGTATTTTCCACATATTTAATTTATTCTTCTGTAACTAATATTCAATATTTTGCTATTATTGTAATGATGCAATTGTTATTTTTTCACCTCCTATTTTTATAAAAAAATCTGCATAATTACTCAAATTAAGTATTAATACGATGATATGAATATACGATGCCTGATTTCCTGAGAGAACTTCTTGGATTAATTTTTTGTCAATATATTGTCACTTCATCGATTTGGTCGAAAAAAACTGACAAAGAAATAAAAAAACCATAAACAAACGATGCAAAATCGTCTATAAAATTCTCCAGTGAATGTTTTAGGTGGCAACCATGCTTCTGAACGGGAACAGTGATCTTTCCCGCAAATGAAATGATCTAAACGGCTGAATAAAGTTTATAAAATAAATAAAATAAACGGTGTACACAAATGAAGGGAAATCTGATATAACCCAGAAAGATATGGAGGAGAGAAAGAGGCGGAGTTAGATCATGAAAATGAAGTAGTCGAAAAAAACGGGTCAACCTCCGCCAGTCTTTCAAATAATCCAGGCAACCACCTTTTTAAGAATACCCTCGCTACGGATTATATAGTGGCGCACTCGATAACATCTACTTTCGCTTCTACACCAAATCTCCAGCAGGTCGAGTTAATTGCACGTTCAAAAAAGAAGAAAGGCCGTTCACCGTATCCTGGGTCATATAACAAAATCACATTCACCTTTGGGCTTGTTTCCACTGTCATGCTGTAAGGATTTTCAAATTGCCAGTATCATTCTGCTCTCATAAAATGTTGCCTCGCTATTAAAGGATATCCTGGAGAAGTAGAAGCCTTTTAAACGGTTATACATATTCGTGGATTCGCATATGCTAATATGATCCATCATGTCACAGCAAAATGCAGTCTGCAGCATGGAGTCATTCGTTAATGTCCTGTAACTAAGTTTATAAATGTGGAACTGATGTTTTCTTAAAATCTCCTACACAGGTATCTTGAACTCATCCATACCATTCTAAAAGTGAATTTCCATGGAAAGTTTTTTTTAATTGGATTTTTCTCCCAAAATCCCGTTTTATTATTGTGAACATGATTACAAACTTTGTGGCTTAGAAATGGACAGTATTAAAATACCATCTTCAGTAGAATCATTATCTGAATGCAGTATGAACATGTTGCAATTCTAACGGTTTCTCCTTGTGTGAGTGATATAATTCCACTCAATATGGAGAAGATTGTCCATAAATTATGAAACGCTGTTGGAAAAAGGAAAATGGAGGGTGAGAGTTCTGGATTTCTGCCGGTAAGGAACTGGTGTCTAAGAATAAGTTAAGTGACGGGGGGGAAAAAAGCTTACATTTGTGTTTCCAGATTATATTACAGTTGCCAGTATTGTCTCTCTCACCCTTCTTTACCCTGCCCCCAAAATCCATCCTAAAAGTTAAATCCATACTTATTTCCAATAATAAAGAAACGAGAGTAAATTATTATTCCTGAACAAAAAATGAAAATGTAAATTAGCGTCATGAAGTTTGTAGCTTGACATTCATCGTGAATTGGTACATTTGATTTTTTGATATAAAATAAATTAAATATAAAATAATAAATTCTGATCTATAAAATAAATTACCAATAACAATTTAATAATACGTAATAATTTTATTATTAGAGCCTCCGTAGTTCATCGGTATAGACGAAGCCCTTTGATCGGAAAGGTTAGGAACCTTTATCTGGTCTCTTTCGACGAAAGATGAGTTAGCTGGTCTCATACGGCGGTAGGCGGATTTTTGGTTCCCCCAGAATAGACAAACCGGCCCTTGAACACACACATCTACAGACATAGGCCACACCGGGAGGCATAGGGCTAACCACCTTATCCTCGAGTACGGTTGCAAGAATACATACCTCGACACCGTAAAAAAGATAGAAGAGAAGAGGATTAAGAAAGAAAGAATTTTATTATTAAATATAATATTCACTTGTATAGAAAGAAGATATTAAATAACATTTGATTTTTGTAAAAACTGGTTTGTTCCAACTGATTACATAGTTACATTACAGAGTAACAGTTTACGAAGGGGGAAGAGAAGAAAATAAGGAGTGCAGTTGAAGTAAGTGGCTTTAATTTTCTTTATATGTGTGTGTTTTAGCGCAGTTATAGTAGATATTATGTCTTTCTAAAATCCTCTGAAATGTTTACATCACCATATAAATAATCATCGGGTTGAACAAAAAACAAACAAAAAAAAAATATATATATATATTTAATATTACGGCCGAAGAAACTAAGACCATGGAGGTCAATAACACTTTGCAATTATAACTAAAATAAAAAAGCAAGATAAAATTTCACTGATTTAAGGCTGAAACCCACTAAACTTGTAGTGTGAGTGGAAGATCAGCAGCAAGTCTGCCTTGAAGAACAAACGTGTCACAGAAGAGAAAAAAACATTTTTTTTAATAACATTAAATAACTTCCAAGATAAGGAAAACATTAAAAATTATCCTTTTCGCGTTTCTCTTTAAAGATGAGAGATCTATCTTGGTCAGGACTTAAAAGAGAGAAAAAAAAGCCTATGTCGAACTAGTTGATTCCTCAAGATTCAAAATGATTGAATTGTAATGCGAGCTTAATCTTTTTTTTCATTTACATTTCAATCTTTTCTTGGAAATTCTCGGATATTCTGATTCCTTATGTAATGCTCTATTTCCAACTTAAGAAATACAGCAAGAAAAGAAATCTGGGTTATCAATTTTTTTTAGCCCATATGGCAATATGTACAGTCCTTATTATGTATCACGCGGAAGTGCTGTCACTCTGTATATCTTCTACCACAGACACGTTTCTACTGTACGAGTTGGAAAACATCTGGATAACTAGAATATGTGCAAACCGGAAACGCGCAATATGCTGAAAACACAGCACTATCGTTTGCTGAAACAAGCAATTGACGTAATGATATAACCTATAATATCACGGTCACGCTATACTATTAGAATTACATTGGACATATATATTATTAAACAGATTCCTCACGGTTCTAAATATGCTATTATTTGGCCTATTAAATAACATAATAACACACACACACACGCACAAAGATTATTCATTACAAAGAAATGGAACGATTCAAGTTCGGAACTAGGGAATACGGTGAGTTAATAATTGTGAAGCTTCGCGACACAAGCGCCACTATCCTCAGAGTGACAAGAAATTCACAATTACAAAATAAAAATATTGTCAAGTAATCAAACTTAGCATTCTCCATTAAAAATTAAAATATCAAGATAAATGACATTTTTGATCTTGGTGATCAACTGCTGTGACGATATGCGACTGACTCAAATAACTTCGTTGAAGATTCTAACGGGTGTTTTTAATCTTTATATCATAAGAAGTGTATTCAAACAAAACGTCCACTTAACGTCTTTTAGTCCACTGCGCCACTTGAATGGGGGGGGGGGGTCTAGAAGAAATGATCCACTGTAATAAATAAGTGCTGTCGCACGAGCTAAATTTAGTCAGAAGTCATGCAGAATAATTCCTATTTCAGACATCTGAAACCAAGCACGGCTTAAAAAAAAAAAAAAAAAAAAAAAAAAAAAAAAAAAAAAAAAAAACTACTTATTTCAAAGAAAAATCAGGGAGATTAAAATAATTTAAAATGGATCTAGCAGAAATGCCTGTACTAGCTCTGATTAAAGGAGCAAGTAAGAGTATCATATAAATAAAAATAGCAATTGTGATAGTCCCCCCTTTTTTTTTTTCTTGGGTTATAAATATATCATAACTGTCAATTTTTCTGAAAAACTAATATCTTACATACTGCGTTATACCAAATACGAGATTGGTCTGAAAAGTTCTCGGCCTCTACCATAGATGGCAACACTATCTGCAAAATTTTTTTTTCTAAGTTGGTACATCTGTCATAAGCATCCACGTGAAATTCCAAGTCATTCTATTAAGTAGTTTGTTTAATCCAGCTGTCTGAAGCAAAAATGTTGTCTGTATCCCTTGAAATGGATAAAATTGAGTATCGTGCGGTTATAAAATTCTTTGTAAAAGAAGGTTTAACGCCAAAAGAAATTCATTCAAAGTTTAATAAAAGTTTATGGGCACTCTTCTCCTTCGTTTTCGACAATTAAGAAATGTGCTGCCTGCCGAATTTAAACGTGGCCGTACCAGCCTTGAAGATGATCCACATGAAGGACGTCCAAAAAGTGTAACACCAGAAATCGTTGATCAAGTGCACGATATGGTATTGGATTACCGGCGAGTCAAAGTGCGTGAAATTGCTGAGACTATAGGCATTTCAAAAGAACGTGTAGGATATATTTTGCATGAAGAATTGCATATGAAAAAGCTTTGCACAAGATGGGTGCCGCGCTTACTCACACCAGATCAAAAATGCACTCGCATGAAAATCTCTGAACAGTGGAGTAAAAGTTGGTGGCAAGTGTGTCAAATCAGAAAAGGATAATATGGCGTGCATCTTTATCGGTTACAAATCGCAAGCCTGGTGCACATTCAGTGGCTCATAGAAATGAAAATCATTCGGTACAAGATCTGGACTGCATGGTGGGCTCTCCCAAACTTACCAGTTGTACTGCCCCGCTGTGCGTCTGGGACAGCTGTCCTCCTATTAGTAAAAGCATACACTAAACCCAAAATTGTCTCTTGTAACATGACGTCTACTTCTTACACATGAAATGGCAAATAAATGTTGGGTAAAATATTAACACAGTGTCTAATTTTTTCTGCAAATTGCTCAAATAAAGACACAGCACGCAAATAGTTTTTCATATTTTCCGCATTGTATCCTTTGATTGTCAACAGGCGCTCATTAGTGGCATATGACACTTATGAGCGCTTATATAAAGTGGCATATGACACTTTATATAACTATCTTTCAGCAAAACGATGTCAAACTGAAGAATCAAAAAAAAAATAATAATAAATAAATAAACATTCAAGAATGCATTACATATATATAGCAGACACCGTATGATAAATGTAGCACATACAGTCCTGTGTAAAGTGAAGAATGGCTTGGAATTATTTACGAACATCGAGAAAACCAAGCCTCGGCATTCAAACCGTGTTTTGAAGAAACCCATTACTGTTTTCTATGTCAAGAATATTATAAACTCATTATCAACGAGGTTCTAAAAGGTAATATAATGTTTTTGTTTCACATGCAGTCGAGGGGGAACTTTAATCAATAGTATCTAAACTAACTACGATATTTCTCCATGAATTACAGGTCTGCAAAGTATTTGCGTATGTGCGTGTGAGAGAAACATAAAACTATGATATATTAGTTGACATTATTATCACGAAAGAAAGACAAAATGCATAAATCAGTTGAATTTTGTTTTCCAGTGTCCAAAGAAATGAGCACACGCAAAGTCTAGTAAGAATTGTATTAAATTATACATTAATGTTATCAACTGTAACCACCTTCAAGCAAAATGCGTTATCTGTGAACTTTTTTTTTAATCAAAAGGAGAAGAACGATATCATAAAACAAATATTATTACACGGAATCTCTTTTTTACCTTCATCAACTTTTATGTTTCTATATCAAAGTGACAACACTTTTCACATCACACTTTTAACACTTAACTTTTTTTAAAATACATTTTATATCAACAAACGACACATGGGAAAAAGAGCAGTAGTATTTACCTGCCGCTAAAAATTAATAAATTATTATTATTACTAATATTACTTTTTATACACAAAAATGCAGCAATAGGGGTTGCAAACAGCAGCCCCCTATTGCTGCTGTTTTAAGGCAAAAAATTCGAAGTCACACAGAGGCTGTCAGAACAGTCAAGTCAGCAGGTGTAATTTGCAGTTTATTGTGCATAAAACTTTAAGATTAGCGCAAAGTCATAAATAGCCATCCCAGCATTAGTGGGATGGTTATTTGTGACTTCGTTTCTTTCAAAATAATTCGATGCAGCAATGAATATGAGTGCAGTTTGGAATTTTTTGTTAAAAATGCTCAAAGAAGATTAATGGAAATATCATAAGAGGTATTTCTGAAATCAATAGAGCAGAATATAGCAGAACATGTCATCTTGATAAAGGTTGCAATCATCAATAATGATTTGTCAGGAAAGAATCGATCGATCTATGTATGGCTGCAATGTCTCCAGCTGTTTGTTCGTCAATTATTGGCGATTTGTTAACTATCTATGAATCTAACTTTTACTATTAAACAGAGACATCCACTATTAGAAAACATCTTAAAATTGTACTCGACAGTATTATTTATTATTATTATTATTATTCCTGTTTAAAATTAGTGTAATACAATAATAATTTCGACTGCAGCAAAAGAGTTCCATGCTCTCTTTTATGTCGAATTAAGTTTATTGTTATCATCATCATTGTCAGTCCTCAATGAGTCCGGTCCAAAGGACTCTATGGAGAACCGATGTGAGGTATATCCTAAATCCATTTCTTCGCTCACCAAATTTTCAGTGAACATATACCACAATTCATCAATAGAGAGCACCCACCCACCCACACACACAAATCTACTCCCATTCCTTGTTCACCACACCTTTATGCAACTTCCGATGATGGTGATGGTCCCGTGCACTCATTCCCCGTTCCACACTGTGAATAATCCTCCTTATCAATTTGGTAAGGCACCTTTTGCCAATCTGCATATCTTAATCAGAACACCTGTTCTCTATTCATTCATCTAGCCTTGGCAATCCACATTCCCTCCATCTTTTCTAAGTCACCATTTCATCGTTCCAATATTTCTTTAGTTGTTTGTTTTAGGATATCTTTCAGAGCATTCTCATCTGCCTCTGAAGTCTAGCTGACGTCTTTGAGAAATAGTCGAGACACACTGAGTCTCGATCGCATTGGTCGTCTGAGCACGTTCTATATAACAAAAGACAACTACACCTTATTGTATCTGCTGTAATTATCCCAATCACTGCATCAGTATGTTTTACCTCATAATGTTTGCACTATATTTTTTGAAACATAAATTTCAAATAAAAATTTGAAATGTTTTTGTAAAGCCACTACAGTGATATCGTACGCCCTCCCCAACCATGTATCTTCCGCAAACTTCTCCCACCCTGAATACTTGGACAGCTGATGTTAATTTATATATCGTTTAATATATAAATTAACGTCAGCGGTACATGGACAGAACTCTTATGCTATTCCATTTGTCTATCTGCGGAAGCAGAGACCAGTGTTTCTGTAGCAGACGCGAGGCTAGATCGTAACTGATTCGGGGTAGCACTCCTGTTTCGTCGAGCAGATAGTCGGAGATATCGGTCACCCAGTACGGTTGTACCCCATGGCCTTCCTTCACTATATATCTCCAGAATGTTGTTGTGACTGTTGGAAGTGATTTCACATTTTGTGAACCACGGAACGATCTACATGCAGCCATCAGGCTACCTTCGTCTGATTTTGGCCAGCCTCTAGTCTTGCCATAACTGGCAACCTGAATTCATCCATTAGAGGATGTCTTGCAGCCATATCCAAGAAGTTTGCTATCACGAAATGTCTTGTTCTCACTCCAGACACGAAATGGAAAACCTTTTATGGCGTGGCTCATTTGCATATACCGCTGACAGCGCCATTCATTTGTATATGATATCTACAGTTATAACAATAACGATTGTATATTAATAGTGAGTGATACTAGAGAGGGGAGAAGGAATATCTTGAAATATTTCTCCTACTAGAGACGTCTATTGCATCAAAAAGAAGCATCAGCAAAAGATAAGACGCGGTTATTGAAATAACAGTCAGCATAACCAAAACAAAAGGATTTGATTGGATTCTTTTTTGAAGTAGCTCAACATAAAAAACCACCCACGTTATTTTCCCTTTGATAACAATTTTAATAATAGCATCGTTTATCAGCAGTGTTCCTTAGTTACTCAAATACGTTTATATGATATCCTTATATTTGTCTGATAACTTGGCGAACAGCTACTGATGCAAGTTAGAAGACCGACTTTGAACTTGCATTAATAGCAAGTTCTGAACTGATAGGAGATAACATGTCTTTTGTTATCAAGTGCTTGAATTCGTAATTCAGACAATATTTCTCCATACATGTGTTTTCGTACATTATCGATCTTCAAGATGCCGTACACCATTAAAGTATCGGAAATTTATCCAAAAAAAGATAAAATACTCTTGACTATGGCATACTACAAATGTGCAGTCGATAGTTCGATATTTTGTTACTATTAGTATCATAGGCATGTTGAATTAAAAATCTTGTTTTGCGGCACGCTATTGTTCCATTATATAAACAGCATCTTGTTTTTATTCTTAAAAAAAAATTGGATTTCCTACTTCAAAAGAAAAGAAAAACGAACATGACAGAGAAACAAAGTGGTTTTTTGTTCCGATTCTAGTAAAACTGCTGTTCCTTTTTTTTTTCTAAGAAAGTACCACGGGGTTAAAAATGAAGTTTTACAGTGATGACTCGATAAAGTAGTCCACACCCAAATTTTTCTAGTTGTTGTTCCTGGTAAAACGCTTAAGCAATCTTCAATCGTCTGGTAATCTTGAAGCTTAAAAAAATTTCTCGTACTCCACGAGGCTTAAGTTTATTATGGACATATAAAATATTACTTAGGGAAACACATCACAGAGAGCAGATTTAATATTTACTGTTAATAGTATACATGGCAAAAGCGAACAGCAATGTCCATTAGGGAAAAAAAAAATTAAAACTTCCTCTCTCTCTCTCTCACACACACACACACACACACACGCAAGTAATTTCCTCTGCACGTAACAACTGACAGCTTCTTGTAACTAGTTCAAGGGCTTGTTTCATTTAAATCTATAGAAATGTAAGTTAACATTTTTATTAAAAAAATGTTTCAAATGTTAAAAATTACAGCTTGTTATACTAAACTGCATATGAAATTGGATTCGGAAAAAGAACTGACCTATCGTATATATTTTTTAAAACTACCGATGCAAAATTTCGACGTGTGTGTGTGTGCACACAGACACACGTCGAAATCTTTATGTCTGTGTTCCGGTGATGTGTACATTTATCAGGTCAAACCTGTCGTGATTAATTTGCAATATATCCTCAGCAAGTTGTATACGTTTTCAGTTAATGTTATAACAACGATTAACAACTGAAATCCTGCTAACCTTTACGAGTTCGGTTGCATATTTGACTAGTTGTATTGTCAATGGGCGATTCTAGAAAAGCATTCAGATACTGAATCTAAATCAGAATAAACACTCGCACAGCTGAGGTAAGAGCGTTCAAAATCCATGAACAATGATGGTGATGATGGATTTAAAGTTCCACTCAGAACCTGTTCATTCAGCCTACAAATCCATCACTTTCTCTCCAGGTTGTGAGGTGTTGAAGTTCATAGTGACATAGTTTACTACTCTGGTCATTGTATTCATTGTTAGTGTCTGGATAGGTGAGGTAATAGAGGGTTTTCGGGTTGTCCTTGTGCCCATTAGTTCTCCGGGAGGTGGCGGGGAAGCATTTTGTGATGATGAATGGCTGTTCGTGTCCCAAGAGTTGAATACGGAAGTGTGTCAACGGATTCATTGGATAACATGTACATGACAGTGGTTGCAAGCAGATACATTTACTTCGGCATGGAGTGACATAGTTCCGGCTAATGGGTTAGCGGAACAACAGACCACTTTCAGCCGATAATTCATTTAATTGTGAAAATATATCAATATCAGATTCCTCCCTTCTCTAGATGATCTCTACATCCTAGACGATCTCATTTCCACTTCCAAGAGAAAGGAAATACAAAGGAAAAGAAATAACAGAATATGAAGAAACAAGTTAGAAGAATCACAAAAGAGCTACCTTGAAGATTACTGAAAAGATCCATATATGGAAAAATGCCTTAATGGTATCGTTAGTATTTTTATCCTAAAGTTAATATAAATGCATCTTTATACTACAGTCACAGATATGAGCTAACATTAAAGCAACACTTTTATACTTAGGTATATCTTGGGAACATATTCGGATAATTTCACTGACCCTCGACTGAAACGTAGATACAAGAAAAATCATAACTTGTGTGTTGCGTAGGCGTACCAGTCGAGACTATTATCTATTTAAACGAAACAATAATATAAAGAACCGGTTTTTTTATGTTAGCAATTGTTCTTACAATTAAACCTGCATCTACACTTTGCGAAAAACTTTCCCAAATGGAATATGACAGCACTGACTCATACATGATAAGATCGCTTCAAACTTGGCCTACTAAAGCACCATAACTGTAGGTGGCTTAGTGAGCCAAATCTCAGTCGTCTGCTCAAAAAGCTGCAGGTGGTTCTTGAAGCGTGAAAAATCATACAGCAGAATAAAATTTCAAAAAAAAAAAAAAAAAAAAAAGCTGCTTCTCCATAACAAAAGGGAAATTTACAGTGCTGACTGCTTTTGTAAAGCAATTCAACAGTGTAGGATACAATGATGCAGTATTTTGTTTCGTTTATTAATGCTGTTAATAAATATAAATAAATGATGGAGATTTAACAAAATCTCCATCATTTCTTCCATCATAGTATTTCTTATATAGCTTCTTCTTCGCATATATCAATACAACATTCTCTACTTTTTTTTATAGAGTTATGCAAATAGATTGAGAATGTTGTGTACATTTGAATTTGAAATGTGTTATAATAAAAAATTTAAACGTGTTTGTGTTCCTAGTAATGTTTATGGCAGTTTATCATCCCAATTCGTTTCAAGAATCTTAAAAGTCAAGTTCTCAAACTTTACGCATACAAATAAAGATTTTTTAGTGTGTATAACAATGGAAAGGAAAACATTAGAATCGTTGAGCAACCACGAATTTTGCCGTGAATAACCAGTGTGTGTTCTATCTACAATTTATTGATTACAAATAATATTAAAACGGAGTCATTTTTATTCAAGAGAAGTCGGAAGACTTCCTACGACAACTATGTTTGGAATTAATATTTCTTCACAATAACATGAATCATTCAGTGCCGCCACAAATTTCACTTTTCGTTTCCTTTTGACCTTAATAACACGAAACAGGTTTCAAATCTTCACTCTCTTTGCTGCCATTTTCATTATTTTCAACTATCAACAAGGGATTTGGTGTTAAGCTCACTGCTTCATTCAGCACACGTATACATTCAAGTCAACTACCGATTTTTGCAGCGAGACAAGAAAACTGTCTGGCTAGTTCAAAAACCATTACCACCCAGAAGAGTGGCAAGAAAGATAGGGATTAGTTGGAAGCCCTCAAAATTGGACTTGCTCACAATGAGGTAGATCGATGACTGATATGGTAGACCGCGGTTCCTTTTCCTAAGCATCCCCCAATGGTGTTTACAAAGTCACTCATTTGTATTTCAGTAAAGGAAAACTTGTTAGGATAATTGGAAGTTACCGGCATATTCTAGCTCCAACCACCCACTCTTTAAACAGTGTGTTCAGAAAAACTGGAGCCTTCAGGAGACTAGTATATTTGGTAATCTCGCAAATCCCATGTTGGGTTCGCTTCGGATATAGAATAAGGTTGAGGAAGACAATTAACATAATGTAATTCAACGGAGCACAACCATTTATAATTTAAAATAGGAAATAAAATAAAAAATGCCAGAATATTCGTATTATGTATACAAATTAATATTACTTGGATTGTATGTGATAAAAATGTTTAATTCTGAACCCTGCAGGTTATATTTCAAACTCAAGAGGCGAGTCCACCTTACAATAGTTTTACGAGTTTTGGGAAAAGTTAAATAAATAAAATTAAAAAAAAAAAATACTTACAGAACAGCAGTTTAATGTACAAAGAAGCCTATATACTCCTCTGATATGCTTTTGTTTATAACATGGATTTATTTTCTTTCACAGAGTGCAATATGTCAGACATACAAATTATAATAAAGGAAACCAATTTAACGACAATACAAATATGTGAGAATTTTTCTCACATATTTTTCAAATTTTGGGTATTAAAATCACTAAACAAATTTTGCGAAGTGATATCAACCCAAATGAGAGAAAATTTGGCAAATGAATAACCGATTACTTCATAAAGTATAAAGGTAGAAAAATATCTTTTTTTATTACGTATGTACTTCCACCTCACTCACACACTGCATTATTTTCTTTTAGCGGATATTTCTAAGCCAGAAGTAAACAAACCAGTTTTGCCTATGGAAGAACTGGCAGAAAGAGACGTTGCCCCAGCTATTTGCATACAGCACGGATGACGTAATTCTTCAAGACTAGCAATATAACATTGAATGAGGTGAATACGAAAGTAGATGATTCACGAAACTGCCAAGCAAAGTGTCGTACAAGGCACTTCACTGGGCCCCCCCAATGACTACGGAAATACCATTATCAGTATGGAGGAACGTGGCACTACTGATCAAATGATCACTTATCTTCTGGAGTTCCTCGAACCAGCCTGTTAAATTAAACATTACCAAAGCAATCCAGGATAAATTTATACTAATTGATCCTGTATGTAGAAAATATTCGTAAAAGAAGGTCCAAATGTGCTTCTTTTCTTTACTAATAATTCTCCAATATAATTTCTTTAAGAATATAAAAAGTGAGAGAGTTTCTTATCAAAGTAGGTGATAAATAACTAATAAATAAATACAAATAAACACGAGCATTTAAAATACGGCAACAAGATACTTTAAAAGGCTCAAAAGTACCTTATTATATATATCTGACTGAAAATAGATTGATTAAAATCAAGTATTTCATTTGGTTAAAATCTCGCACATATATGCTAACTTCTGTATTATTTTCCAGGAGCATCTATAGATTATTTATAGCGAAGAGTAAGCTATGAGACACTTTTCAAGTTTCGCAAACAAACCATACATTATACACAAAGATGTAGCCGAACTATCTTCAATGGTATGGGGCCTATTGAGGACATACACCCACGTATACTACTATCATAAGCCACAATGAATGAAAGCACTTATTCTGCTAACACACAGAGAGAGGCTTCGGTATTATGTTTACCCTTAAGGGGCCATGGTTAGTTTTATTTCAATGAACAATTTCACGTGCATACTGCATTCAAATCCTTTCCTTAATCATACGGAATTATAGTGTAAAATTCTTTTTATGCGTTTTCAAACACAAATTTGTAAATCAATTAAAAATAAATAAAACAAGTTCCGTATTTGCACTTCTGGAAAAGCCACCTGCTGATAAGTAGGGAGAAGTACCCTCTTCAGAGAGAATTCGAATCTCAAACTTTAATTGCTATCTTCATATACCCATCAAAAGATTTTTTTTTTTTTATTGCTTTCAATTGCACCGCGCAGGTCATCAATAATCTGAGTCACTGTTTCGTATATTCTGCAGCTCGACATGAAGTCTACTGTCAAGAGGTTATTTCCGCGCATCTGAACAACCAGCAAGGAATATAAGGACGAACAACAGGAGAGGGGAAGTGAGATAAGTGGAACTACTTGAATTCATATACTGACCACAGTCTTGCAAACGACTACTGAATACCATAGTTGGAAATCGGACACATTAATATAACTTAACTCAAACATGTGAGTTAATTTCTATGAACAAAGAAGAATGACGTGTTAGTTTAAAGAGAAAAACGATATAAAGAATACATTATAAAGCTCAAGTCGGGATAAAAATAGTCGGTTATTAATTTACTACTAGAGCAGTGTTTCTAAAACTTCATATATCCGCGTACCCTTTCTTAAATTTTCATTATTACCAAGTATCCCCTTATCAAAATAATAATAAATAAATAAAGTATATTTCATTGTAAATGTCTATTTTATTTGAATTTATATGTTCATGTAAACAAAAAATGATTTATTTTTAATAGAACAAAATTTGGAATCGGTTCCTCTTCATTTCTCGTCCATGAAAATCCACATTTCAAGTAATTCATATCATACTTACGAAAATTTTTCATCTTCTTCCTAGTTGGTTCTCTAGAGATGCCAGACGACACATCCTTATCAATTTCATTTGATCCAGATGCAATATCAATGTTTTCTTGTTGCTTACAGCTATTTGTATTTGCTATATTGCTCTCTTTTGTACGTTTTATAAATCCAGTCTTTAACCATTGACCATACTTAAGAATTTGAAAGCTAAAAAATGACCGTATTTACTCGAACATAACTCGCACTTTTTTCCCAAAATTAAAACTAAAAAATCGTGGTGCGAGATATATGCGGGGATATTCGGAAACTAAAGTTTTCAGAAAAAAATTGAAAATGGTGTGACTTACCAAGAAGCTCCTATTCGCTATCGCTTAGGCATCGAGACCAGTTTCCTTGTGTGCATCGTCAAAGCCATCTACCCAAATAGCGTCATCTTCTTTCCCATTGTTTCAAGCAAATATTACCAGTAATTTACAAGACTTAGTGAACAATCCTTCACAAATGACTAATGAGAAGTAAAAGCAGAACGAGAAACAGACAGCAATGGCAGGTCAGTAGAGATAGAGCAGCTATGAAGATGTGCATATGATTGGTGCGGTATTAACAAAAGATCGCGCGAACCAAAGACAAAGGCAGGCCAACAGTTGAGTTGAAATGCTAATTCTCTTCAACCGAATTCCATAATATCTGAAACACATTCACTATATATTTCTTAATTTTAACGTGTTCACGACGGGAAGGGGGTGCTGTACAGACTCAAGCAAACCATATGTTGCACCGGCAACATATGGTTTTCCTTGAGTCTATACAGCAGTTTCTGTTTGGAGGGGGGGGGGTGATGTGATTCATTAGTTAGTGCAGTTTTTATCCCAGTTGTCTCTAATTGCACTATTAGTTGAGAAATATATTACCCAGACTGCAAATGTCTCTGTACCTTATTCAGTGATACAATAAAACTACTTAGCATAAAAAGTAGTACAGTGACGCTGTTGAGGAGGGCGTGTTGTTTACCGCAGGGCGCGAGTTACTATCGCCACGACGTTCACGTCCTGGCGATAGTAACTCGCAATTTAAGTAGGAGAATTCATACATAATATATCATTTATTGGGAAATATATACGTTTAAAATAATTATTTTTTTTCTTAATAATGATTTCATGCGTTAATGATGCATAGATGAAAATTGCCGCGTACCCCTGAAGACCTTTCGCGTATCCCCGGGGGTACACGTACCACATTTTGAGAAACACTGTATTAGAGGAATCAGTCCACTGTGCACCAATTTCCGGCTGTTTGCTTCTACCGGCAGAATAAAACCCAAATCTTTTCTTTGTAAATTATGCATCTCAGTGTCCTAGTTTAATATAAACATTTTTAAAATTTACGACAGTATTCGAAATGGTAAGAAATGCGTTTGTACTGTAGGCAAAGGATTTACTTTCCAGTAAGCACACTAATATTTCAGCTTTCTCATTAGTCCTGTTAAATGCATAAGTGCCAGAGTTTCTGTTTAAAAATACTACTATCAAATACTAGAGTCGTCTGAAAAGTTCTCGGCGTAACAATAAAAAAAGAATTTATAATTTCAAAATTATTTTTATTTTCCAGCGATGCTCCAGCGCCATTATCCCGTCTCTTCTCCTTAGTGGCTCTCAGTAAGATCTGCAAAACCCTCCACAGCTGCAATCACCTCTTAATTCGAAGAAAAACGCTGACCAGCGAGGAAGAGTTTTAGTTTTGGGAAGAGATAGAAGTCAGAGGGAGCCAAATAGGGAATAGGGTGGATGTTCCAACAATTCATAGTGCAGATCCCTTAATTTTCCCATTGCCGAAACAACTTTGTGGGCAGGTGCATTTTCCTGATGAAAGATGATTTTTTTTTTCTTCTGCAAACTGGGTCTTTTCTCACGAATTTTTTCGTCTAGTCTGGTTAAAATATCGGAATAATATTCCCCGGTTACTGTTTTACCCTTTTCAAGATAATTAATAAACAATAATAATTAATAATTAATAAGCCTTTCTTGCTGATGGAACCGCCTTTGTCTTCTTTGGCGCTGAACAATCGGATTTTGGATTCTTGTGTAATGGTGAATCCAAGTCTCATCGATAGTAATAAATCGACGCACAAAATCAGTTTTAGTCTTCTTAAAACGCTCCAAGCACTGTTCAGAGAGTTTCATGCGAGTGCATTTTTGATCTGGTGTGAGTAAGCGCGGCACCCATCTTGCGCAAAACTTTTTCATATGCAATTCTTCATGCAAAATATATCCTACACGTTCTTTTGAAATGTCTATAGTCTCAGTAATTTCACGCACTTTGACTAGCCGGTAATCCAATACCATATCGTGCACTTGATCAATAATTTCTGGTGTTGTTACACTTTTTGGACATCCTTCACGTGGATCATCTTGAAGGCTGGTACGGCCACGTTTTAATTCGGCAGGCAGCATATTTCTTAATTGTCGAAAACGAAGGAGAAGAGTGCCCATAAACTTTTATTAAACTTTGAATGAATTTCTTTTGGCGTTAAATCTTCTTTTACAAAGAATTTTATAACCGCATGATACTCAATTTTATCCATTTCAAGGGATACAGACAACAACTTTTGCTTCAGACAGCTGGATAAAACAAACTATTCAATAGAATGACTTGCAATTTCACATGGATGCTTATAATAGATGTACCAACTTAAAAAAAAAAAATCTTGCCGACAGTGTTGCCATCTATGGTTGAGGCCGAGAACTTTTCAGACCACCCTCGCGTGTGTGTATGTATATATATAAACGTTTTGATCAAATATTAAACTTGCAGACGAAGTATTGTGAAATGCTTTAGCTATTACAACTTTTTTTTTCGTTATAGTTCTTAAAGAAAATAAGAATACTTATTGAAAATATAGTAGACGATAAGGTGGATATTCAAATTGCTGTACTATGATTGGATGAATTCAAACTATGTCTTTTGGAAACAAAACTAAGAAACAATATGGGATGTAATATTCCTTAACTTAAAAAAAAAAAAACGAAATGCTTTTCTGTTAATCTAGTTAAATATTTTTCTCTCACACACACACACAAAATGTTGATTACACACATACACACACACGCGCACAGACGAGGGGGAAAATTTGAAAACAGCAGATGTTTCTGCAAAATCATGCTAATCCGCTGATAAACAAGTAGCAGTTATCCAGCCACTGTTTAAACATTGCAAAATAATCTACGTTGGAAACAATATCGTATATTACTCGAGATAACAATTTGGAACCATTTATTTTATTTTTATTTGCATGAACTGACGTTATGGTGGCTTTGAATTGCATAATGCTCTTTTGGAAGAGGTGAAATTTTGCGACAGTTTGTAACATAAGAAGATGGGTAGGTCTCTAAAAATATGCATACAAACAACGAACAATACAGACTGTCAAAAGAAAATTTGCTTTTTGTTTTTTTCCCTTTGCATTTTAGGAACGTTTGGTAACACGTCAGACACCTATTAGATTTGTTCTGTTTGTCCATCTGACGCATGTATTTCTCGGCTTTAGTTGCACTAATTCTACTGAAGTTCGGTATTTGGAATCCTTACAAAAATTGTCACTATTTCAGTTTTATTTTCATTCGAATTATGCACAATAAAAAAAAAAGCTTTGAAATTTAAAATTTCATCAAACTGTGATAACCTAAGAGATCATATTATAAAGTTGCTATGCAAAGTACTGTCAGTTATACTTTCCACTGTTAATGGCACCATTTTCATATTGAGGAAGAAGCGATGCATTACAAGGAATCACTTATTCTTCGTGTGACTAAATTTAATGTTTCTGCATCAATGAATGAAAACTCCGTGCTTCTATTAGGTATTATTAATCCATAAACGAAATATGATTTTGTTCTTCTTCTTCTTCCTAATCCAGGTTCTACGCAAAGTAGCCTGTTCCGGACTCAATCCATCTTTTTCTTGGTCGTCCCCTATTTCTTGTTCCTCTGGACTTATATGTTAAGATCTTTTTTGGTAATCTTTCTCTCTGCATTCTTGCTGTAGGATATATTTAATCACTGAGTCTGTTATGGATTAATTTTAAGATTTTTAATTATTTCACTATTTTTTTTTTATCTAATAGGATTAATTTTTCTGTTTTTCTAAAAAATTTCATTTCTGCTGACTGAATTCTCTGTATATCTCTTTCTCCGAAGTCCATATCTCACTTCCATATAATATAGTTTTGTTATTGGTAGTAAATCTGCTAGACGCTGTATTGCACTTGCGACAGAAACTGTGTTTTGAATTCTTCTAACTTACTGTCCCTCAAAAGATCTTTATTGCAAATATAAATAACGATGTTATTAATGTTAAGATATTTGATGCATGTGTTCTAGCTTGTATTTCCGTATTCGTTTTATTATCTTGAGTAATTAACGTTTCAAGATATTCCAAAGGTATTGGCATTTTCAAATGTCTGGTTATCAATAGTAAACGGACCATTTGTCCCTTGTTTTATTTCGCTATACATTTAAATATCCAGTTTTATCCTGGTGAAGTTGAAATCCTAGTATACTAGGATAGGACAGGATATATAATAGGGTAATTATATCGTTATTTTAATGTTTTCGGGATTATTTCCAACTAAACTAAGATTATCTTCATATCGTAAACATTACTGTTCTACTTGTATTTTTATTGTTTTAAATTGGTGGGTTTAAAATCAACTGTGGACAAAGTTAAGCTATATCCCTGATGAGTAAAGTTTGCCAACTTTTTTTATATATTTTTTTAAAATTATGGATTGGAATCATCGCAATCTCCATATTCAAACACTATTTAAGATATGGCAAAGAAAAGGGGGGAAAAATCCTGCCGTCAAAATCTAAAACCGGTTAACTCATGGGTTGCCTTGGTCGGAAATGAGTTGAACATTTCTCATGTCTATGTTGAAATTCAAACGCTTTCTTTGACCAAGCATAGCCATAGTAAGATATGAGCACTAGGCGTTAAGAGACTTCCTAAGCTAATAAATTTTACGGGGAATACTAAAATAGTTCGGTCTAATCTCGTCCCCACGGTACAAAATAATTAAGAAACTAAAAAAAAAAAAAAAAAAGAAGACGAAAGAAACGGTTCTTTCTTGACTGAAGTTCTGCAAATTGCTTTACCAATAACCTTTTCCACTCACAGACACTTTTGCTATGTAATGGAGGAACTATTCACCCATTTCACCCGACCTGCTTTGCACTTGAAGCGGAAAGATTGAAAGTAAGATGAAATAAGTTAACAACGCTTTTAACATGCTCAACTGAGCAATGAATCCCGTTATTGGCCAAATGAATTATTACATGATCTGAAAATGACCTCCACGGTGACTGTCATGCATCATTGTATTCCAGACATACTAAAGAGGAACTAATCCATTTGCTATTTGACACACTCATGATACACCAAGTACGGTGCCTTAATATAACCCTTTTGGTTTCTAAAATAATATTTTTAATTAGCCTCATAGTCAAGGCGGTCTGCTGTACTTCTTCAAAGGGAAAAAATGAACTCGCAAAATGCAACGAAAGAGACCAATGACAAATTTAAGGCTTCCATTTACGTCGGTTAATATGCATTAATTAACGGAAGGATGCCCATTAACTCTTGTTCCTATTAATGGCAAACGCCAAGCAGAGGAAACCTACACACTCCTTTTTCCTAAATATATCCTGTAGTTTAACTAAAGGAAACCCAGTTATGGCTGCACAAATTTGTCTAAGCCACTTGCTACAGCATATGCATAACAAAAAGGAATAAACCAAAGAGTGTTCGTTCAGATGGAAAACTATTTATAGTTAAGAAATGTCAAGTAGGTGCTTAAAATGCATGCATTTTTTGGGTCATAAATGAGTACTTAGGATTTGCCAAGTAAAAGATATCACCCGTATCCTTGTACGAGGAAGGAATTTATGCAACTTTCCTCACAACAAGAGTCTACTGTAAAAGTCATCAGAAAAGCAGGGACCAAATTAAATGGAAGTCTTTAAGTTCAGAGAGAGAGAGGAAGACTTCTCTAGTTGGTCAAACAACCGCAAACGTGTTTGTTTTGGGGGACGAGATGAAAGGCAAACAAATTTATAAACGTTATGCAAGCTAATAAGATCAAATCAGATCTATATTCACATTTAGAGATTCATTTGATAATATATATAATGAGTGAAGTGTGAAATCTAGCGTATAATGAGTCCCAATCATAAGAAACCCTTTCAAATAACAAAGAAAAAAAGCATTAAATGATTTCACTTTGCAAATAAAATATGCTGGATTAACATTAAGAACCAATTGGTATGAAATTTTCATGCTTTTATTGGTTAAAAGGGTTTAGTTCATATCATCAGATCTAAGTCAGATTTCGCAGGATTATGGTAGTGACAAAAATAGGTTTCCAAGCTGTTCCTTTATTAATCTGAAAATAGACGAGGGTGTGTCTGAATGAGATAGATAACCGATGCAATTACTGCACTACCATATGGCTTGAGGGATTTATATAATAATAATAATTAACCTTGATCTTCTTAGCTGAAAGCACAAAGTGTGCTATATCACTCTGTAATGTGTAAAAGTAGACTTGAGTGGTATAATGCACTTGATTCGCAATTTTTTCTTACTTAGTCGTTCAAATATTGTGTCCAAGTTCATCAGATGGATATATGTTTCATCTATAAAACCTACATTAGACCTACCTTTAGGTTTAAAAAAATTAAAAAAAAAAAAAAACGAGGAACGATGAAGAACAAGAGCAAAGAGTAAAAGGGCGTTGTATCGAGAAGCAAAGACGTAACTCGATGGCTGAGAAACTAAATACAAACTCTTGGAAGAACGTGAGAATGACTGACTATTATACACAAGTTTGGTCGGATAGGGAGTTTAAGTTTGCTAGTGTTAGAACATGCTAAGAAGATGCGGGCTGAGCAATTTTTCCTTAGTCTAAAATTAGAAAGGGAACTGCATGACCCTAATGGATATCTTGGGTAAAAACAAACATCACGCGACTCGTAAAATCTCGTCACTTAGAGGGGAATCAAAATCATGTGATGCTTAACCATTCTGCTATTTCCTAAGTACTCTTCAAGTTCTTTAGAACTGTAATCATCACAGAGAAGGAAGGCGTCTGTCAGAGATGTTGTACAATTACGATTATCATGTTTTGTTTTATAGAACGATCCTTGGCAAATTAAACTGAAATCAGCAGAGAACAAGACGACTTGAAAACTAAAGCAAGGTAGTCACGCCATGCTGCTACTTTTGGATAACGAAAAAGAGGCGGATATAACTGCTTTATGCAAGCAGTAAATCTAAAACAGTTTACTATAGAATGCGTGAGCATTTATCTGTCTCGTCACTGTAGCTGTTGATGTAATGGAAAAAAAAGCGAGCAAATTTCATTAAAATCCATCAAATGGTTTATCTTGAAAATATTACTGAGAGATGGTGAACGCAAACAGACATGATCTTATATAGCTTAAATCCTATCTTTGTAATTTTCAGTAAGCATCTTCCTACACGACTGTCTGTGGAATGGTTATATTCCATTGCCTTCAGATATTAACAAACAGACGGGCGTAGCATGTAGAGGAAAACCTTACGTTGTCTTAATGGTTAATACATGCGCTCGACCTTCATACAAAGCCAGAGATAACATAACATTGCACAAAGTACTGTTATTATGAATAACTGATAATAAAAAAAATGTACAACAGCATAAATTCAATTATTAGCCATTCACAATGAAAGCAGGACTATTTATGAATTTAATTTTACATTTTGTTTAAACGATCTGGATTTATTCCACGTTTACCGGCAGCTGAATACTAAACAAATACAAAATAACATATTTCCTGTCACTGTGTTTATTACTTGACTGAAGGTCGCTTGGATTGTTTGCTAAGCACAAGGTACGAATGATCCGGTTTTGCTTCATGACCTTGGTGCTTAAGTAAAGGTTAAAAAGGATTTTAGTTTAATTTATTATTATTATTATTATTGTAAAAATAATTTCTGGACTGATAATTCTCTTTTCACTAAAGAAAAGTGGGGAAAAAATCAAATTATTCCGCGTTGTTTGTACCCTAATAATTTTTTAAAGTACATTTTATTAAACTTACAAAATTATTAACTCTCTGTTAGTTCAAATATTACTATTACCATTTCTCATTAAATAAATCAAATGCGAGACTAACTGAATTAGCACAAAGGAATGCTTCAAAAGTATCGAATCCAAAACTGTAGTGAATAAAAAAAAAATAAAATAAAATAAAAAAGAGCTGAGGACTGGTAATTCTCTTTCCACTAAAAAAAAAAAAAAGCGGAAAAAAAATCAAATTATTCTGCGTAGTTGTACCCTAATAATAAAGTTCATAATGATGGGCAATCTCATCTACCTGCCTAGTACATCCTGAGCTAGAAGACAACTTTTCTTCATCTCTAGAGAGGGTAAATGCTGCACAGAAAGACCCCAACCTCATTAATAACGATCGCGTCTTCTCATAATTGGCTATAAAAAGTTTCATATTTGTTATAATAGTAGACAAGTACATAACTAGAAAGAAACGAAGAAAATACATTTATCATCGATAATAACCTACATAAAAAATTTATGTGACGGCTCCATTGTAATTCGATGCTACTAACACATCAATTTCAGTTATTGTGACAAAGAAATTATTGCAGTGTATTCACATAAAAGGGATGGAATAGCAGGGGACTTAAAATAATTGCCTCCCTCCCCCCAATTTCAACTTTGGTTTTAATATTGACTTGTATGCAATATTTATAACTTGCTGTAATGGCTGCATATTACCGGGGGGGGGGGTTAATTAGTATAACGATTAAAAAAAAAAATCAGTCCCCTCCCGAATCACTGAAGGGTTCTTTTTTCTCTGGAAAACACTGTTATACACTATTCATGTTTTGTACGAAATTAGAATTTATATGACAATTTTACTCTAAACTCTTAATTTCAAATATAAATAAAATACAAGTTTATCAAGAGTACAGTAACATATGAATTACAATCTATTTTAGATGTCCAAAATTTCCTGTTCTGTGGGCTTTTGTGAATTTGAAAACTGTTCAATAAAAGATTTTTTGGACAGTTTTGAGCGAACTGAATAAAAGATAAAAAGGGTGCACAGAGAAAACAGAAATAACAAGGTTTCCGTAGATATCATAATGGAGTAGACTATCACTGTGAGCCTGCGTAGCTCAGTTGGTAGAGACGAGCCCCTGGTGTTATATTATAATATAGCCAGCTGAATAACATAACATAGAATAAAGACAGTTGCTGCAATTTTGACTGTCTGAATAAAAAATAAAATAAAGTTTATTATAATGACTGAAGCTATGGTCAACTGAGGCGAAAGGACTTGTTTAAGAGCTTCACTTGCCTAAACACATAGCGCTGTCGTGTGTGGAGGTTGATATTAAAAAAAAAAAAAAAAATCCTCGTAAGTCAGCCAAGCGAGAAATTCATCTAATAGCATCTCAAATATCCCGCTGAAAGAATCTAATTGCAAAGCCATCGGAATTCGAATATGGCAATGCGAAATAAAAAAGAAAACTATACTGCAGTTAAAAAAAACAACAAAAAATTCGTAAGGATGTAGAGTGAATGTTTCGGAGCAACCCTCGAGTTGACAATGTTCTTTGTCGCTATGTAAAGAATGTTGTACGTAAACGCAGAATTATTACATAGATAAAGTGGCCCCAACAATCTCTGATTGCATCCTTCTGAAGTTTCCATTAACTGATAATAATCATTATGGGGGCCCTCAAGGGCAAAATCTGTCCTTGGGCTCCTGTAGAGCCCAGCTCTTTACCTTTTTTTGCTCTGAGAGACTGCTCCACTATATAACTCTTTGATATCTATCAGAAAATCGCTATCTGATCCACCAATCACACAGTTTCCAAAGCTCATGTCCTGGTGCCCTCTATCTTAAGAATGTTTTGGTGCACACCTCTATTTTCACTGTATAATTTTTACATATAAGTATCGTAATAAGTGTTATTTTTACATATATGAATAAATTAATGCTTTTACGATTAGATATTACGATGAATCACGTAATAGGAATAATATAATACTGCAAGTAAAATTGCATTTACTAATTACATCATTTAAATATATATATATATATATATATGAATATTTGGGCTTGTTTTTCGGCGAACAGTTACTCAAGTCTGGGCGTTATTACTCCGAAAAACAAGCCCAAATATTCATTATTCACAAATACACTGAATGTGAATAATTAGTTTGGTAATGGTTTAGCAAAATTAAGATTAAATCGGCAATTACAACAGCTTTCATTTTAATTAGTGTCTAAAGTTTTAAATATTGTTCATGGTGCAAGTCGTTAAATTCTATTTTAAAAAATAACGATTGTCACTGTTTACAACAAAATTTATGCCAATTCATTTATACATACAGATCGGGAATTAAGGTTTCAAAATTTTCCGGTCTATATATTCTCAGACAGATGGAAATTTTTACTTATGTTTAATTTCAACGTTATTTATAGCTGAAATTCTTTGAACATTACTTCGCTAACATGGGAACATTTAGGAAAATACCGCACTATCGAATAACGGTAGCAAATTGAGTTATTCAACTCAATTTGCTACCGTTTAAAATACGAATTTTTCTATGTAGCAATCGGTTAATAACTTTACAAAGTCTAGAACTATTGTATATATGTATTTTTGTTATTCCCCCCATTATTATCTTATTATAAAATCCAATCAGGTTGCTATAAATAAGACTTGAAAAGTCACTGGCCTGCACGATGCTCTCATGTACCAAATTCTGTATTCTAGTCCTGATCAGCGTCTCCAAATCTCAATTATCGCTTCAGAAAGATAACTTATTTGTAACTTGGCCCCTCTAGTTACATACCCTTAAGCAATGGCACAATATTACCGTCCCCCGCTGCACAAGTAGATTTAAGAATTTAATAAAAGAGAGAAAGCATATCGTACTACTCACGCTGTTTAGAATAGGTTCACAAAAAAATACCGACTGATAATTATTAGCAAGTTTTCTAATATTGTCACGTCCATCAAATTCAGAATGAAGATAATATTTAAAAAATAAAAAATAAAAGCTGAAATGTGGAAATCAAACAAAAATCTACACTCGAGTTTGAGGTGCAAAAAAGCTTCTTTTACTTGACAGAATCTTTTTAATATATATATACGCAGTATTTTTTTTTTTATTTCTTAATATTTAAATAAGTCAACATTATAATTTGAGATAAGGTCCATCAAAGTTTCAGTTATTCACGTGTCTTATAAAATTCTCTTCGAAAATTTTTATACGAGTCACTGAAAAAAATAAAAATAAAAACATCTATCGCTTTCATGCCAATCTGCAGTTGAATGAATTCGCAAGCAGTCGTTACAGCAAATGTAGGTGAATAATAAATACCGGTAGTCTAGTATAGTCAGGCCGGTCTTCACTCACGCATTTTGTAAAGTAGGTTCCTCGAATAATTGAATATATTTTGTATCCCCTGTGGAGTTGGGGGATTTTGCGAGTCTCTACTTTCCGGGGTAACGAGAACACTAGGGATCCATCAAAAAGAAGAATGTTAATGGCCCTTTCCCCTCAGTGGGGGAATTTCTGCGAGCTTAAACGAACTGAATTCACGCTTTCTTTGACATACACTACACGTCCTCCCGGCCTTACTCGTCAGAAGGCGGGGTTTAGCCATTTATCTGTATTTATTATTTCATGTTTTGATATACGCATTTTTTTAAAAAATACATTCAAATACACACACGGTGTCCTCCAGTGTGTTTAGAATACAGAGACATTTTTTTTTTTTTAAGAGAGAAAGAAGTTGGGAATTGATTTCTGTTAGCCACAACAGGATATATTACCGTCCATTTTAAATCTCAAATGGGAGAAATACTTTGTACATAGAGTTGCAACAACACTTAGTCTAGTCCTGCATCTAGTTATACAGTGGATGTGATGGCGATTGTCAAATAAACACGTATTAATAGAAACGATACACTAATCACTCGCTTCGATGTTAAGAACAGTATTGGTGTAAAATATGTGCGCTGTTTCCATCCATTCTGAGAATAACAATTATCATCGTCTGTATTTTTATTCTCTGACAGCAAAATACAACTTAGGTGCAATCCATCACACGAATCCTCACGTAAGGCTTACAGGATTATTAATTACTCTTTTGTTACATGCGAACGATAAATGGGTCATCTCCAAACGATTTCCAAAATTGCATGCTTTCAAAATACAGTCTGCACTGTTTGATACTTCAACTCTACCATTATATACCAGAAAAGTTAAATACTTTGACCTTTAAAAGGTCAAACAAGTCGTAAGAAAACTTTATAATATCAATAAAACAGGAATACCACAAAAAAAATTGTATTACAATCTAATTGGATGTTAATACGAGAGAAAGTAAAGTAAACCTGCATCCCAGTGAATTAACTGGCTAACATGATCGCGTGTCAATTCAATTGAAATAACAAAAGAGTAAGAATAACCCGGGTAATATAAAAAGCAGCCTATCGCACAACCAAAACATACAGGATGAATTTCTTGACCATTATTGCCCCCAAGAGAATTCACTACCTACAAGCATAGCGAATTCTCTTGGGGGCAGTTTTCAATCCTATTTGTGACAAACAAGCTTCTTTCGTGTGGGATTTAATATCCCCTTAATTTAAATGTTTACATAGCCGAAATGAAGCCTATTGGCTCTTTATTTTAAATATTTATGGGTGCACCTTTTTGACAATACGTATAGCAAAGTATATAAGTTCTTTTCGCTATACCCTTAGTATTATACTTGGTCTAGCTACTCACTGATGAGATCTCAATAAAGATCGAAACCGGTCTGGGTAGTGACTTCCCACCATAATGTATAACATCATATATCTCCTAGGAGATGTGTTTTATATTATGGTAAATACTAAGAATAGCGATCAGATCTTTACCCACCTTTGCTACGAGTTGCCCTAGTTTGTACTACGTAGCTTACGCTAGTAGTCGCCGATACTTTTATAGTTACTATATTCGGCATGAAACTCTTTGATTCCAATCTTTGAGTTTCTTATTCGGTTTTAAAACAATGTGGGATTTAATATCCCCTTAATTTACATAAGCTTCTTTCGGATACGTGCGGAATACAGAACACTTTTCAGTAACACAACAGAAACGCAAGAAATGCTAAGGTTGTGGAAGATAACATCACTAACCTCGACGGAGTATGTAGAATCTCACACGATACTAAACGGGACCAAGCTCCTTTCAGATTCAGCAGATGCAATTGTAATTTGCAAATAACCGCATTATTCAAAAAAGTTTCAGTGGTAATAGCTTTTCGAATAATAAGATAAGTACAGCATTTTTTTTTTTTTTTAAATCTCATAATTAAATTCTCCGAAAACCGAGAAGCTCTAGTGCTTTGTCCGTACTGATAATACGGCTGATTTCCGTTCAGTGACTTCGCAATAAAACCTGCAATTGCTACGTTAAGAAAGATTTAGCAACAGATAAATAGTAAACATTCCATTGGAAATACATCTCTGTACTTAAAATAACAAACTGAAGGGTAAAACAACTTACAACAGTAATAAATGTGTTAGGAATTGATGGAGTTTCACAGATTCCCCCCCCCCCCATCATCCTTTTCTTCAAAGCAGTATAATTCTTTTAAAATTTAACCAATAAGTAACGCTTCTGAACTGGTAGGAGGAGAAAAATCTTCAACGCGAAATTCAGTTTATAAGACCTAAAATATATTACATTTTCGGGGAGATGAATAAAATAAACATAATATTAATACATTCCAAAATTAAAATACAATTAATTAAACAATCCATTACAAAAAATGAATCTTAAACTGTGTATATAACCAACAGCATAACTAGATATTGTATTGCGCCCTGAGCAAAATACCAATTATAAGCGTCTCTCTCTCTCAAAGATAGATCCCATACATCATACCGGTTTGGTCCTTGGTGAAGAGTGGACCGAAACGAGATTGCTGGACTCAAAGCGAGCCTAAATGGGTGAATCACCGCGTGTTATTTTCCTAATAGCACCCGTCACAACCCATAATTACATATGAATCAATAAATCTAATGAACATCGGCCAATGAAGAATACATTACTCCTACATAACTGAGCCGTCTTTGCACTATTTATATACGCGCTTAATTAAGTTTTCCTTTTTTTTTTTTTTTTGTATAAATTGTTTGCTACCTTGACTTTATTGTGCCGGGAGCGTGTTTCCCCGCAAGCCTCCGACTTAGTTACGATATCGCACACATCGGTAAATAGTGTTAAGTAAAAATTTTGGCGAAAAAAAAAAAAAGTGTGATAATCGTTTAACTTTTGTAGTTTTTTAAGTGTACCTACAGATGACAGATTCGTCAAGTTGGGTGAAACAAATAAAATTACCATACCTGAACAGCACTTGAAAAAAAAAAAAAAAAAAAAAAAAAAAAAAGAAGTTTTTAAGAATGTCAAAACACCTAGTCATTCCGAAGGTATTTGCGGAAGAGATTTAGCCCAGAGCGGGAAAACAGTTAAATGACTCAAGAATGAGATAAACCAAAATAACTTATTGACGAAGTCAACGTATTACTTCAAATACAAGATAATTTTTAAGTTCTGGCAAGTTAAAAATAAATATCAATGTCTGACAATAGACTGCTGTCTAGATTTTTTTTTTTAAACTAAAGTCGTGCATTAAATGAATTTTTAAACTATGGAAAATGGGAAAAAATCGCCAATAAATGAGAATTGTCTACATCAATAATGAGCTTTTTTATAAATATTGTTTTCACCATTTCACATTGATATGTTTTAAGATAACAGATAACAAAAGCTTTTCAAAGATGAAGATTATCACGAGGATACTTCCAGATATTGAAAGTTTCACGCACAACAAAAGTAATGCCAAATTTCTTATTAATATTCTTCTGCCTATAAAGAATAAACAT
Source organism: Typopeltis vanoorti (assembly GCF_054136105.1). Classification (NCBI taxonomy): domain Eukaryota; kingdom Metazoa; phylum Arthropoda; class Arachnida; order Uropygi; family Thelyphonidae; genus Typopeltis; species Typopeltis vanoorti. The sequence continues at coordinate 92,204,467 of NC_143563.1, read as the reverse complement.
GTAAGTTGTAAAAATGTGCTATTTAAATAAACACTTCATTTAATATTAATCTGAAAAGTAAACTAAAATTAATCCAATTAAATATGAACCGTATAAAGTCTTATACGAAGCCCTTTGGTCGGAAAGGCCTGGGTTTGATTCCCGTCAGTGAATCGAATTGAGGAACCTTTATCTGGTCTCTTTCGACGAAAAGTTAGCCGGTCTCATACCGTAGGGGGTTTATTCACCTGGAAACTCGGGTTTTTCGTCCACACGCATCTACAGACATAGGACACACCGGGAGGCATAGGGTAACCACCTTATCCTCGAGTACAGTTGCAAGAATACATACCTCGAACCTCGACACCGTAGAAAGGTAGAAGAGGGGAAGAATTAAGAAAGAAGAATAAAGTCTTATATATTTTGCGGCCTGAGAACTTGGCAACTAATTTCTTGGATCAAGAACCACTCCTGCAGTCCGGAATATCCAGATAAGCTTTCAGCAAAGAAAAATGTGGAAGCTCTCCATAGTTTTTTGAAGTACATACGATGCCGTGTAGCCAACGGTACGTTACTAACAGCAGCGGCAATTCGTCTTGCTGAAAGCATAGAAAATTGTCACTTTAAAGAAGAGATTCGAAAATTGGCTGGCCGAGTGAAGCGAATCCGCTTTCCAACCAACAGGCTACGGGTTCGAATCCTGTCGCAGGCATGGACGTTTGTGATTAGGTGGGAGATGAATTCATCGCTTGTGTGAGACCATCGCATATTGGAGACCTGAAGCGGATTGAAAAAGTTCACTGTTTGATCTCTAGACTAGTTTTCAGTTGGGAAAAAAATCCTGATACCCTCCCTTCCAAGGTGCTATAGGTTTACAACCGTTCGTGCGGGGGAGTTATATAAAAAAATTTGGAAAAAAAGAAACAGACCATTGGGAATGTCGTTGTTAGCAACGTCGTAGGTCGACTGAGCTTCACACACAATAAAAATGTATGGATGAAGGCGTTAAACCACTTACACAATTCCAAACAATTAGGCATGATTTAGGTTCTGCATACTCTCGTCTACAGAACAGCAAAATTCGCAGAAATCTTTCGCATACTTAGATGACTTGATCGTACTATCACGATGTTTTCTCATAGGACCACATTTTTTCAAATGTGGTCCTATGAGAAAATGCGCATGCCCGTATGAAATACAAACACTAGGAAATAGTTCTCTTTCTCCTGCAATTTTCGGAACACTCCGTTTACATAAGAGTGTTCCGAAAATTGGTTTAAAAATTCCGAAGATTTGGTTTAAAAAATAACTTTTGATAAAGTTATCGTAAGACCAATAAACCAAAATATAAAAATGATGCTATCTAGTACAGAAGTGTTAATATTTACTGGAGCATAAGAACATTGACTATAATAATAATAAAGAGAGAGAAAAAAAAAGAAAAAGATTTGTTAATTCTGAAGAACTCGTAAGTCTACTTGTTACTTTCGACGATGCCAGTAGCATCAGTCATCCACATGAATGTTCTTCAAACCCCATTCCATTCCTAGGCATTTAGTAATGACATCGTCATCAACCATGCTAATCATCGCTATTCTCGTTTCGTGCCAAATACACAAAAGAATGCTAAATTTCTTTGAAATGTTAATTTCTTTGGAGTGTGAGACTATTCCTATCTTTATCTTCCTCATGTTACCGTGCCTCTTTCTGCGAGAAACTGGTAGACTATTTAGAGGATTGATTTTAGGGACATCGATTAACAGACACGCGAGATTACAGGTGATGGCAAATATGTTTTGCATGTTTATTATATTTGCTGAATTTAAAAGTAACGGTCTCGACATTTGCCCTTAGTTTGAAAAGACCTGGGTTCGAATTCCGTAGTGGAAATCGAGGACTTTTCAACTGAAGGTGAGTTAGGCGATTTGGTATGTAGGTATCATAGCTATGCCCTCAAAGTATGCAAATCGGTTCACGAACAAACATACAATCTACATATATATAGCACAGTCAAGCACTATTGTGACCAAATATTCCTGATTGATGACACGTGATTCATTGCCCTTTCATGTGGTTACTCGTAGCAACAAAACTACCCCGCCCACCACCACCACCACCACCACAGTGTCTTGCGCATACACGAATATTTAGGTGGTGCTGGTTTACATTCATGTTACACTTTAATGGAATAATAACAGATTGAATCGTTTCAATATTGGAACGAAAGCTAATGTTATGCTAATCGATATCATTGATTAACTAAAGAACACAGATATGCCACGTAAGCGATGCTATAAGAAAATATCAATATCGTATATTGGCCGATTTCCGAATATGCACAGGACCTTTTTAACACCCCCCCCCCCCCACCTACCAATATGTTTTTGTTTCGGCTTGCAAGTTTGAGAACGCTGTGCAACTACTTTTTTCTAAAAAAAAAAAAGTCACCTATACACAGTATCAGTTTTTCTATTTTTAAAGTAATTTTGAACACTAAAATTTATTAATTTATAACATTTATTTATTATAAATAAATATAAATAAAATTTATATTATTATAAATAAATAACATTTATATTATTATAAATATTTATTTATTTCTCCAAAATAAACTGAAGTTATAAAAAAAATACTAAAGTGTTTTTATTTCGATTTGTGGCTTCTCTGCATGCAAATAAACCAAAATATAAACATAATTAATCCAGTCAAATACTTCAGATAATGAAAAGGCACTGTCATTTATTAATTAGAATAAATAAATTGTAAAGGATAAGTTAATATATACTACGTCACCAGACTATCTAAAAATATAATTTATATACCAAACTGAAGTTCTCCTTTTTCTATGAAGCACGTGTTTAACACTTAATGGTGTTGAACACGTGCTATCTACTTCTATAGTAAATAGAAAGCTATTTACTTCTATAGTAAAAACGGTTCTTATTTACTTTTATATTTCATTTTACAATTTAATCCAATAATGAAATTAAGTTATTTTGCGGTCAAAACTTTCTAGATCTATTCTGCCTGCGCTTGGGAGATAACTATATACAGAATTGCTATGATACATACAGTGTTTTCGTCAAGGGGAAAAAAAAAATGTTACTACTTGTCAAAAACATCTGCTTATTTTGACACGCCAGTTAAACGTCTTTCCGTTTTGCACGAACTATAAAATCTTAGTAAAAACTTACCTTCACCAGTAACAGAATCCATTATTATTATTTTTGAAACTTTCCAAACAAACAGTACATAGACTATCCAGTAGACTTTATCTTCGCACGCGTCTCTCCTCAAACCGGGTGTCCACAACCGCCGCCGTTTTTAAACTGAGGAACAACGAGACTTCCCCTCAGGAAGAACACATTAAATGCTACCCAAAGTCGCTTCTGAACTATCAAGACACCTTTCGTTAGTTGTCACCAGCTATTTAAAGTACTAACTGCTTGATAAAAACATAGATCTGTCGCATTCAGTCTGCAATAGATGTGCTACAGCTCAACTACTCCGTTCAACGGCTGACGGTAAACTACGAAACTACCATGATGTAACTCTAATCTGTACACGCCACGCTAGACATCTTTTACCATATGAGGAACGACTACTGACATCACTTCCGCTACACGTGACGTTTTCCTTTACCTGACCGCCGGTGCTCTTCAATGAACAGAAATAAAATAAAAGCCATGCGCGCACACAGTAAACGTGGTTTATTTCAGTTCTCGCGAGAGTAGGTGGTGAAATTTCGACGTCATTTTATAAAGCTGATGTCAAAATGAAGTCAATTATCCGTGCCTAGTTATTTGGGTCAGTTGATTTAAACCGTGATATCACCTGACGCCTACGTAAAGTATATGAAAGAACTGAAGTGGAATAAATTGTCCTTATCACATTACAAATATATTACTATTATATATTACTATTATAAGTTATGTTCCTGTTGTTATCTATTATATCTATTTAGTTATCGATTCAGACTGGTTTCAGAAGTTCTTTTTTTATAATAAAAAACTATACGCGTGTATACAATTTATTGAATATTATATGATGTAGTGAAGGGTGGGGGAACAGAATTCAAGAATGCCAAATAGAAGTATCGTGGTATTCACTCATTTAATATACAGTAATTCGTGGTATAAATTAAGTTATTGTATTTTTAGTATTGCATATTATTTACCGTTTATTATTTGTCATAATATATGTAGTAATAATAAACGCAACAACATTAGTTTATTGTAAAACACGTAATAATAATAATAATAATAATAATAATAATAATAATAATAATAATAATAATAATAATAATAAATGCTATATTATTTTTATGACATGAACTATAATTTTCTGATTACTGAATTCTACCCAGGTAAACAAAAACTACCATACCATATTACGAATGAATTATTTTTTTTTTTTTAGTTCGGAAGTTCTGCGTTTTCTTCACCCATTGAATGAGAATCATTTTACACTTCACTTAATATTAAACAAACATATTAGAAATTCGATACTAAAATATGTACTATTCATATTTTATTAATTAAAGATAATAAAATAAAATAAAAAAATAGATCCCTCATGAATTTTATTTCCTAAAATTGAAGTTCTTTTAATCGTAACTTTCTGAAGACAGGTTGACAGCCAGTCTCTATCCTTCAGAGTGAGCTCAAGTTATAAATGAAACAAGGCTTTCAGGAGAACAAGAGAGTATGGTAGTCAACCACTGCCATCTCGTGGCCCTTTTCTCCAACACTAGTATTATTGTCTGTAAAAGTGCGAATTGTCTCAAAACAGGTATGCAGGTTGTCATGTTTGTGTACAAATTAAACATACACGGATATAAATTTAGTAGATGTGATTTTTTTGTGATCCTCGTTAGGTCCTTCTAATACTACAACAAGACTACTTATCACAAAAATTAAAAATCTTTTTTCAGTAACATTCCTTTGACAAATACTATTAATTTGCTTAAACAATATACGTTGATCACATATATGCGATATGAAATGGTTCTCCATCAAATCTGAAACTTTTTTATCTCGAAAATATATGATTCATCCGAGAATTCAGCTACACTCCGTTTGCCTTTCTAGATTTATTGATTCTTCGTCAACTTGGTGGTTCTCAATTCTCAGTTTTTTTCGAAAAGAAACGTATGCTGATCGCTCTATCCATGCTACTTCTCATCACCACCCAGTCAAAAAAATGTCAGAACCATTAAGTCCTTATTACACCGTGTTCATATTTTATTTTTGTTCGACTGAAGAACTTCTATGCCAAGAATTGAATTATATGGTTCCTTTATCCCTAAAGCAATTCACAGCTTTAAGGCTTCCAGCCTCTAGGTCTCTGGGAGAAATCTCTCAGATTCTACTTCCGTATAGTAAAGGAATTTCTGAACGTATTGCTAAAGTTCTAAGACCACTCAACGTTGTGGTATCTTTTCGTTCTCTCAGGAAGATTTCTACCTTCCTTCACCCAAAAACAAGCTTCTTCTACTCAGCTTTCCAAGTATCTACCAGATCCATTGCTCTTGTTGTCTTACTTCAGACAGTCTGGTAGCTGCAGCTGTCCGTCGTGGGGAACATAAAACTGATATCCAGTATCATGAACCCGAGCAGTCTGGCCTAGCTGAACATGCTATTTGAATTCGATACAAACATAAGGTATTTTGGAAAATAAAAGCTTTTACACAAAATTGATTCCTTGTAGAAATTATACAAAGACAGTTGTGAGGCCTTTCAACATTGCCTGAATTTAAACAGATCTGATGGCCTTCGTTTACCCCCCTTTTTTTCTGGAGGGAGAGGAAGAAATGTTGTATCCATCTTCTATAAATTCCTGATTATAATCTCATTATATTTGTGTGTGCGTGCGTGCGTATTTGATGCAATGGATTTACTCAGCTATATGACATGATTAAAAAATGTAATGGCTAGAAGCCGAGAGATACCATTTACACCTCCGTTATGAGAAACTAAATCGCCTTCAGTTCAAAGTGTATTAAGGTTCGATTTTAACAATGAAAACAGTATCAGTGAAGTAGCTATTTCTGAATTACAGCCTTCTACTTCTTCGGTATTGACACACTTTTTTACAAAAACGGTATCACACTTTTTAAAGATTAAGTATGTAAAACTACCAAAAAGGTAGGAATAAATGATAAAGATAATTTTTTATATAAAAAAACAGAATTCGATTGCATTTTGGAAAATTAATTTGGAAAATTCACTAGAAATGAAATTTAAAGATCTGGTGGTTGATATTTGTGAAATTTTGTTTATGCAATACATTTTGGTCAAATGAAGAATGGAGTTTATAATTCATATGTTATTAATAAAATGATCATAATAATTTACAGTCGTAGTTATTTATTTTCATAAATAAATTTTTAACAGTAAGGTTTATTATTAAGCAGGGTATTTACATACGAGGGTGGGCTGAAAAGTTCTCGGCTTCGACCATAGATGGCGACCTCACAATTAAACATTGCGTTTTCTCTTCAGTTCAATTCAAAAATTCAGATACAAAAATGCTGAAGTGCATTCATTATGTTTGATAAGTATACATAATAATAACAATTTAAAACAAAATTTTGATTTATTAAGTAAATAAAAGTAATAACAATTTGCAATGATAAATGTGAAGTAAGACAAAAACAACCGAAAAATATGTACCAGGGTTAAAAGTCATTGACGTAAAAAATGCACTCATGAGCCAAAACATTATGACCATCCAGCCTGTATCTGACCAACAGGACTGCACCGTTGGCTGGAAACAGGTCATTGGTGGTGGCGGTATCCCGCTATGGGAGTTGTTCTCATGATGATCTCATGGTGATCATGATGGATCTGGGTTCTTCCAGTACGACAACACCTCATATAACAAGGCTCGCATTGTGAAAGCACGGGTCGAAGACCACATCGAAGCATACCATATGCTTTCCTTGTCACCTAATTCTCCTGATTTGAATCCCATCGAACATTTGTACTTATGTGGAACATAACATCCGCCAGCAGATGCCAGTGCCTCTCTCGGTCGCTAACCTCATGGACGTTATTCTGTCCAGTTTGTCCAGAATACCTCAAGACACCTTTCGTGGTCTAGTGGAGTTAATACCAGACGGGTGCAGGCCGTTACCTCAGGAAAAGGAGGCTTAACACGCTACTAGGTAAGTGGTCATAATATTTTGATTCATGAGTGTAATTATTAGGACGACGTTCTATAGATGAGATCGCTAAATGTAATGTGAGCTGCGTGTTAATTGTGGTAACAAAACTATGCATAGTGTGACGTTAAAATCCTACCATCTTCGAAGCAAAATTAAGCTGTTGTGTATCGGTTATATGTGTACATGGTGTTTTCCCTTTAATCTCACAGATATTTGGTCATGTTTAGCCTTTCAGTTCTATGGATGATGTACTAATTCAGGGGCGAATTCTCCATGCTTGCTGCGCAAGCTCATGACGTGAGAACAGTAGCGCCCTCAGGATTTAATTTTGGAGGGGGGCCGAGCACTCAAGATATTTAATCTTGAGGGGGGGAGCACTCATGATTTAATCTAAGGGGGGGTTGAGTAAACGATTTGAGAATGCACACTATATTGCATACAACCTGTGACTGAACATCTGCAGTGATCGCCAATACATGATACCAGTGATCTCCTCTAGCCCGGCTCGGGCAAACGAAGTATCGCTCGATCTGCAAGAGTACTACTTTGTTCGCCTTGCGTTCACAGCAGCCGTGATTCTCGAGAGCTATACAGTATTCCCACCTTATGTGGCTGCTAATTCATAAGTAGTATAGAAATAGAAGACACAACATAAATAAAAAAAAGAATTTTAAGTAGGAAAAGATTTTTGGAAAATTTTCTAGTGTTTTTTCCTTTTTCTTTTAGGGAGGGCTAGGGCTCCTTGGTCCCCCCCCTGGGTGCGCCACTGCGTGAGAAAGTAGTAATATTTGTTTGTTAATAAATGCATGCATTTATAAGCATTCCATTTAGGCTTTAATTTTTGTAGACAGAAGAGGTCTTAAGCTTGCGCGGTAATAATTGAGCTTTGCGTTGTGTATCGAAAGCAGATGCTTGTTCGTCTACTCAAAGCTACCTTGGCTTGCTTGGTTGTCGGAATTTCCAGGCCCTCGCTACAGCACTGTGGCTATCCGCGCGGATTTCATTCGCGCGGATAGCCATTTCCGCTCCCTTCACGGCGTCTTAAACACAGGCCATATGCAGTCAAAGTAGCTCTAGCCAGTGAGCTTCAGCCAGCCTTCACAAGTGTGCGTGTTGCTTGGGAAAATTAAGTTACAGCCAACTTTTTATGACGATGTTATTGACCAGTTCATAAAGAAGAACCGTAGGGTAGAATTTGTATTCAAGTAGCTAAATTGAAAAAGATAGAATATCATTTGTAAAATCAATGTTGTATTTGTATGATTAAATGTACATAAATTTCTAAATATATAGTTTTAAATGGTCAGTAATTCATTATTCCGCTAATCAGACTTCAATCGTACCCCTCACTCCTTGAATGATAACAAGAGCAAGCGTGAATTTCAAGACTAGCATTCTCCCCTGTACTAATTGTGTTGGTAACTACTACTTTCAATAGTTTGTGTTCGGTAACTGTTTAGGTTTTAAGTTGCGCAAGAATGTTAAGCTGGAGAAGATATGAATACTCTCTCTCAGCTGCACTTTGAGTGTGTATATTTAAAATTTTAAGTCCTGTCATTAATTCTGTAGAACGTTTCGGTAGGTTACCGCAGTGTTCGCGTAGACTGTTATGTTGTATCTTAGCAATTTTTTGCAGATGTTCTGTTCGATAATTTCTTAGCGATGACTGGCATCATATTCTTTACCTGGAACAATTTAGCTGCAATAATGCGTTTTTTTTTTTTTTGAAAATATTCAATGTGCTTGGTCTATTAAAGGTGGCATTCCATATAAAGTCCTAGGTATATTTACCACGTTACAGTATGGCTTTGGAATAGCATCTATTGTTGGCATTGTTAAATGCAATATGCAATTGACTATGTAATAAACTGATACAAGATATGGAGCCTTGGATTATTAATAACTAGCATTCGAGTAGGTGGTCATAATAACTGAATTATGTTAAAAGAAAGTAGTTAATGCATTTGAGTCTTGTATTTTGGAGGGGTGATGATGTTTTTGTGCATTTTTAGTAATGCAGTGTTGGCTACATACTGATATATTAGCTCTGTATAGAGGTTGTGAATATCGTTTAAGTATATGTTGAAATAATAATCATAATGTTAGCTGTCTGGAGTTGGCATATCATTTTACAGTGAACAGCCATAGCAGAAGAAAGAAGATACAAGAAATCACAAACTCATGAAAAAAATTACAATATATTGTAATACAATATATGAAATATGTTATAAATTATATAAAAAATTACAATATATTGTAATACCTCCTCTGGACGGGGAGGTATTACACACACACACACACACACACACACACACACACACACACACACACACACACACACACACAAATTTTCAATAACTAAAAAAAAATTTGAACAAAATATCTCTTCTATATAACTGAATTCTGTTAGAGCCACGTTTATTTAACAGTACGATCGCGTTCCAACCGTGTGTGATTCGAAATATTTACGTTTATAGTTGTTTAAATCTAAATAGTTCGAAACTTGACGTACAGCCCGCTCTATGGCTAAACAACAAACAGATAACGGAATTTCAAACTTGTTCCTAACAGAAACAGCTTCGTTCATCTCATTAAACTGTGATTATTAAAAATTTAAAGTTAATAATTTTTATTTAAGCTGTACGTATATTGGAATGGCATGATTATAATAATAATTCTTATTATTACATGACCTCTCCAAGGTGTCTTACGACTCATCGTGAGAGAGCACTCTACTCACTATACACAACTCATCGCTTCCCTACTCTACCTGCACTATCTCGATCAACAGACAACGCCATCTACCGCCAAACATTGTTTCGCATGTTTTGTAATTTACTGTAATGCAGATGTTCCAACGCTAATATCCAAGATATCATAATAGTTTTACTGTTCTATTTGTTGCTATATAATCAATGGTAGTTGATTATATAGTAAAGAAAGTATTATTTATTCAAAATTTGCTATTTGTGATCCATTGAATCTTTGACATGTTTTTGGTATTACGTTTTTATTTTTTGATTATTGTATTTATGTCTCCTGCTTAAGTCACGTGGTGATTTTTTAAATATTTTCTCATTTACAGTTTAGTGTAACATAAAACTTTCGGTTTGTATTCTTGATTTTCATTCTGCAACATATTCAGTTTTATTTTGCAATTTTATTTTTATTCTTAGAACTCTTTCAGATACATATTCCCATTTTTTTTATCTCATTCTGAAAATTCTAATGCATTATTATTCCTACATCTGCTTTAAATCTCTGCTGTTTGTCTACTTCACTTATAAATATGTGCTATTTGTTTAATTTATACATTCCCCAACCCACCTTTGTTGTTTCTGATTTGGGTGCTATTTTGATATTTTGTTTATCTAATTCTTCAATTAATTCTTATTTTTGTTTAAAGAAAGAATATTCCAACTCCTATTTCCCAATACGTTTCCCTTTCAGTTGTTCTTTCGTGGTCAAATTCATAAAAGTACGGCTACATTTCGTTTTGTTTCTTCAAGTATTTAATTTTTACATCATGCAAACTAGCTGAGAGCCCTACTTGTTGATATCCAATGTTTTGACAGGCATATTGATGTAATGTCAGACCTAGGGTGGTAATTTACACTACTGGCATAAGTACATCTTCCGTTCACTCTATCTCCTCTACACTGAGATAGCATGTGGGATTGAGAGATGTAAATTATATTAAAAAAAAAAAAGAAATAAATACTAATAGGTCATTGTTGATCGTCCCATCATGATCTTAGTCATGTCATCCTCAGATTTACCAATCGCCTCTTCCCCCCTCTAAATAAAAACCTAATGTCTGGATCAGTGCCTGATCTTTAGGCGGTTTGTATGAGAAAAATAACAAATTTCACTCTAAGACGACTGGGAAGTAAAAACCATCCACCTCCATATGAAACTTCACCTTAACCTAAAAATGTCATACAAATGTTCCTTGTGTTCCAAGTGGTAGTCAAACCAATTTTTTAAGGGCACACGTGTCATTCCCAGTGAGTTCGTGGTACACTTCAGAGTCAAAAAGGCCCAGGTTCGAATAATTCAAACATTTCGAAATTGTAGCTCATTATGAACTTTGAATGGAAAGACTATATTCGAATCCTGTCTAAGATTCAAAAATGTTTATTAGGGCTTTAAGTAACTGAGTCATGCGTTGCACTCACGCAATGGTGTGGATTGGTTATACATAGTCTGGAAAAGTGAAGTCTTTACAAGTTAGAAAACAGTAGAAGAAGAAGAAGAAACAGAAAAGCGAGCGTTTTTACATTAAGGACAGAAAAAGCACAGAAAAGATGCTAATTGAAGCTTACAAAGAAAAAGTAGTGAACATAATTGATTCAAAAAAGCAGTACAAGGAAAAAGAAATGACAAAAAAAAAGATCAGAAGGTTGAAAAAAAAAAAAAACTACGCTAACAATTCCTGAGCGTAGCAAGTGCGGAAAGAAGTTTTTCCAAGCTTAAACTGATTAAAAATTATGTCATTGCGAACAGCAATGACTCAAGAAAGATTGGTTGATCTAGCAACTACTCGTATATCGATACAGGAGGACATAGCTTATCATTTAAATTTAGAAGAGCTTATAAACAGTTTTATTGTGCGATATCCCCGTAGAGCAAACATTTAATTAATATTATTATGTAATCGTTTTGCATTGATGTCTCTCTTATAATAAAAGTAAAATAGCAATTGGAGATTTTCTTATATTTTTGTCTGATGATCCATCAGGGGCGATATTTAACCCTCCTGAGGAGCTCGCGGTGGTAAAATTGCAGCGTAAGTTGCGGTATACCTGAGAGATACATTCATTATTAGTATGCGTTAAAATGCAATAAAACATAAAGAAAAAACACTGCAAATATAATACATGATGGTAATAATTAAGTGGATATTGACTCCAACATTATTTCATAGCCGAATATAGAAACTACAAGAGTTTCGTGGCGAATATATAGAAACTAAAAGTTTCGGCAGATGCAAGCATAAGCAACCTTATGGGCAACTCGTAGTAAAGGTGGGTTAAGTTCCAGATCACTTTCCTTAGTATTTTCCATAAATGTAAAGTACATATTCTATAGGATATGATAAAAATAAGCCTTTGACTCTCTATTTCAGTACTACATGATCGTTTATTTATTTTCAGTTACAATCTAGAAATTATTGAACAAATAATAATAATAATAATAAAAAAAAAAACTAAACCATACTATACTGACATAAGAGGTCGGGGTATCTATCAGATAGAATTTCCTGTTAAATATCACAAACCTTTATATAACATGTGTTAAACCAAACTGACAGCAAAAAACAGTGCGGAATATCACGCGTAACATATGAATGCACAGCTACTCATGACCTCCAAGCTATACACTGAATTGTGTAAGAATATTTATATTAAACATTTTGCATGTATCTGTCAGATCAGCTACGAGCTCCGGAGGGTTAATTGTTTGCGATGACCCTGCATAGGAGGGTAGGAGCAATAACAAGAGCATTTATAAAATATCCCAAAAGTTGAGCCTTCCCGATTATCATCTCAACTTCAGAAAATGACACTTTTTAGTGACAACTCACATTTTTGAACGATATCTGGTATATTCCCAAATCTTTGGATAAGGCCCAAATTGGACTCATTTGCCACTCAAAGAGTTCATTATGCTGTTCTTTACACTTTAAGTGTGAACTCTATTAATTGAATATAGAAATAATAATAATAATAATAATAATAATAATAATAATAATAATAATAATAATAATAATAATAATAATATATGTTATTTATAATAATAATAATAATTATTATTATTATTATTATAAATAATATTTACTTCCTCTTGCTATTCCTATTCTCCATAAATATATATTTACTACCATTATTATATTATTTACTCTTTTTTTTACTTTCTCAAAAGTATTGCGCATATCCTACGAACACTAATTCCATAGATAATTTTGACATTAGTTGAGTTCGAGAGTTTCTTCAGGGGAATTCTAAATTGTTTTCGGTTACTTAAAAACATCATTTCATCGTGCCATATCATTTACAAGTTTGGGCTTGTTAAAATACAGGATATATTGTTTAACAAGTTTAAACTTATTAAAATATAAGATAATGGGAGCAAGACATGTAAGTCTGACTTTTTTTTTTTATCTGGTTTTGCTAAAAAAAATTAAACCTACCACTGACGTGGTTACTTTTGTTACCATAGGATCTGTGATTTGATCTCACATTACTAAAATAATAATAATCATAATATTAATTTGGTCCTTTACTCAATTTTATTATTTGATGCATGCTTTTATATATTTTAATATTTAAAGCTGTTTACTATCTGGTGAATGAACTGGATATTCTAAATATAGCATAACTGAGGAAGCGATTTTTTTCGTTTGCATTTTACACATTGGAATGATAAATATTAGTCGCTTGGGTATTAGTAACTTAATAATACTTAATTGATAAATTATTTTAACTGATTATTAATTATTCTTAAGATGAATTAACAATAATAAATAGTATATTATATTAATATGCATTATTAATATTAATCAGTAGCGCCTTTCATTCTGAATTTTTATAAGGTAAAAATGGGGGGGGGGAATAAGTTTGAAACCGATTATAGAATGCAATCAAAACATCATTTATAATTAAAAAAATGGATATTTATTAATAAATTATTTCTAAATTTAGGGATATAACTAATGTAATATTAGGTATATACCATTGAGTCGATAACTACTTTCTGCTTCTAATTTTGTTTTTTGACTTAAATATGTACAGTAAATAGGGGGAGAAAATAGTAATTATCCCATCAAATGTCCAATTATAGCAAAAAAAAAAAAAGAGTATTATTATAATTTCAGATCGTTTTGTAAATAAATAAAACAAAAATTATAACAAAAAACACTTTTTTAAGCAGTTTTTTAAGTTGCAAAACAAGGAAACCAAGCTCCTTTTCTGTATCGAATCTCCGTAAGCAAACATTTGCATAACCTCTTTTATATACCCGCTCATGACTATATAAGAGAGGTTAAATACATAACGTATTTACGAATAAGCTACAGCTTAGGACCTCACATAGTGGTAAGGCGTATTGGATTTCTGAATGGCGGTTGCCAAGTGTTTATATATGTGATCAGTGATTTAAATAGTCGTTATGATTTTCTAAAGAAAAGTTTATTTTGTAAAATATTTGCTACTGATGCTGGTAGATCGATTTGATCTACGGGATATTTATATATAGAGGTAAGTGTTCTTCATTCTGTGAAACATTTACTACCTTTGCTGGTAGATCGACTTGATCTACGGGATATTTACATTGGGCTCTAGGTCCCACTTCTCAAACTTTATTTTAATAGAGTTGTTGCCTTCTGTTAATCATGACAAAACCTCTCTATGAAGGCATATTTGAAGAAGTTTACAAAGAATTCCTAAGATTAGGAAAACTTTTGAGCGACAACTGGCCAGGGAAAGTAAAGCTGTTAGATACATTCCCCCCCCTACAGCAGTCACAGAAGATAGGATGGATGATTCTAATGAAGGAAGTATGTTGACTGAACCAGAATCAAGTCACTCCACGAATACAGAGAATGCTGCATCTCAGGATAATACTCTGCAGTTTGTGGAAACCAACACAGAATTTCAAACAGTCAAAAAGAAAAGGAAAATCTCCTCTACTGCAGATACACCCAAAACAGTGGAGATAGAACCAGATAATGTAATTAAAGAAAAGGTACCCCCAGTCGTCCTAAGGGCCAAGGAGCACTGGACGTCCGTTGCATCCACACTGAAATCTTCAGATATCACCTTCATTAAAGCCACAAACACAGAAGAAGGGATTCGCATACAACCTAAAACATCATCAAATTACAGAAAAATGACCAAACTTCTAGACAACAACAACTTGCCGTATCACACTTTTGCACTCAACAGTGAAAAAAATTTAAAAGTAGTGTTAAGGGGAGTAACTGAAACATTACAAATAGAAGACCTCACTGCAGACCTCCAACTTAAGGGATTTAGCCCAATTAAAGTCAGCCGAATGCGGAGAGCTGATAAAACACCCTATCCCCTAATTCTAGTGGAAATAAGCAAAGACCAAAATCATATATACAATCTCCAAACCATCTGTGATCTAGTCATAAAAGTTGAGGCATTGAAACACAAATCAACTACAACCCAGTGCCATAGATGCCAGAAGATTGGGCATGCCCAACGATGCTGCAAGGCTGAATTTCGTGCGTTAAATGTGGTGGCAAACATGCATCAAATGAATGCCATAAACCTCGTACACTTCCAGCAAAGTGTGCAAACTGCGGAGGACCACACCCTGCAAACTATAGGGGCTGTATAGCATTTCCTCAAAACCAAAAATTACAACTCAAAACCAGTAAACCTCTTCAAGAACAAGCGTCTTCCCATCAAACCATAGTCTCCACAACGGATGGAAGATCGTATGCTGAAGTTACAAGATCAACCTTCCAAAAAGACCCAAAACCAAAGCAGTCACAGCAAACCAACAAACCTATCCTACTGAACATAATAAGCCACTTAGGTGAAATGCTTGCTGAACTCCAACAAACCAACCCAACTCAAGAAGCCAAAGATATCATCTTAAGGCATACACAATCACTCTTTATGGAAATTCTTAATGGATAAATCTAAAAGAAAACCGAAATCATTACAAATTGTTTCATGGAATGCAAATGGTTTATCTATCAAATTACAGGAGCTGCAGGAGTTTGCAGCAGAAACTCAAGCAGACATCATCCTCATAAATGAAACACATCTTCGTCCAAGTGACAAAATCAGAATCAATAGTTATAGCACTTACCGAACAGACAGATGCTTTGCTAGAGGTGGAGGCACTGCCATCTTTGTGAAAAGTAACATAAAACATAATTCAATAGCAGAACCCCCAAACAGAACACATGGAAACTACAGGAATAGAAATACATATGGAAAATACAAGCAGCATTACAATATATGCAGCCTACAACCCCCCAAATAAAAAACTCCTTGAATCTGACTTAGAGGTGATACTAAATACAGGCAGAGCAGTGATTATAGCCGGAGATCTTAATGCCAAACACTCAGTCTGGAATAGCAGAAACTCAAATATTAATGGAAGAATACTCAACTCTTACACCACTTCAAGAAATATAACAGTAATAGGACCCACTGAACCCACACATTATGGAGCTACCGGTCGTCCTGGTGTACTAGATATAGCTATATTAAAAAACATAGCGCACAGCTATCAGATACAAGCAATCAACGACTTAAGTTCTGATCATAACCCCATCATATTACAACTAGGCACCATACAAGATATAACAGAAAACACCACCGCATTTATAAATTGGAAACAACTTCCCTCAGCCTTCCAGGAAAACCTTGGTCCAATACCGCATATAACATCTGCTGAAGATGTAGAAAAAGCAGTGAAGACTCTTGAAAAACAATTGCTGACATCTATAACGCAAGTAACAAATATAACCAAATGTACACCATCAAATAAACTTCCACAGGATATAAAACGTCTTATCCAAGAGAAAAACAGATTAAGAAGACAATATCAGAGAACAATGGACCCAGCGGATAAACAAGCAGTCAATAGAGCAACAAACCAGGTTCGATATGCCCTAAAGGACCACCGTAACCAACTCTGGAATAACAAAATTCTCCAATTAAACACAGAGGATCAATCAATATGGAAAATGATGAAATCACTCCGTTCAAAGCGTTTTACATTTCCTCCAATCCAAGGTGAATCTAATGTTGTCTACAACGACGAGGAAAAAGCTGAAGCATTTGCTGACAGTTTAGAAAAACAATGCAGCCCCAATTATATCAATACAGATATAAATTTCATAAGTAAAATTCACACCCAAGTGCGTAAAATAACTCAAAATGCCTCATTCCAATCCAATAACAAATCCGTATCACCAACAGAAGTATATGAGATTTTAAGAAAACTAAATAACAAAAAGGCTCCAGGTCCAGATGGAATAACAAATAAGATACTCAAGTTACTTCCTCGCAAAGGAGTTATGCATCTAGTAGCCATCATTAATGCCATCTTCCGGCTAAATTATTTCCCACAACGATGGAAAATTGCCGACGTTTTCCTAATTCCCAAACCTGGGAAAAATACACAGTTTCCTGTAAATTACAGACCAATCAGCCTTCTTTCATGCATAGGTAAGATAGCCGAACGTGCTATTCTCACACGGCTTCAAGAGGCAACAGATATCAACCATATAATTCAAGATGAACAATTCGGCTTTAGGAAATATCACTCCACAACGCTACAAATTTAGAGTTATCGAACATATAACCCAAGGGTATGAATGGCACCAACACACTGGCGCAGTTTTTCTAGACATCACTCAGGCATTTGATAGAGTATGGCATCATGGACTAATTTTTAAACTACACGAAGTTGGTATTCCATTGCCACTAGTGCTACTTATCAAATCATATCTACACAACAGAAAATTTAAAATAAAACTCAACGGTATCAGATCCACGGAGAGGAAAATCACGGCCGGAGTACCTCAAGGCTCTCTACTATCTCCCCTACTCTTCTCCATATACATGGCAGATCTCCCCAAACTGTCTCCAGCTATCACCGCTCTGTATGCCGACGATATAATCATTATAGCCAGATCCCTCCGTCCACACCTGGCCACAATCAAGCTGCAGAGAGCAGTCAATGAATTGGAGGATTGGTTCACCAAGTGGCGTATCGCAATTAATCCAAACAAAAGCTCTGCAGTACTTTTCACCAGACGTAAGGCAGAACCGAATACAAGCATACAAATGTTTGGTAAAATCATCCCTTGGCGCAATTCTACCAAATATCTGGGAATTCATCTTGATAGACGTCTAAACTTCAAGTCACATATGGATAGTGTTACCACTAAGGCAAGTCAGACTATAGCACAGCTATATCCACTTTTGAACAGGAACAGCTTCCTAAGCATAAGCAACAAAATCTTACTTTTCAAATCGGTAATCAGACCGCAACTAACTTATGCCTCTCCATCCTGGGGTCACACGGCTAAAAGCAACATCAACAGACTTCAGATAATACAGAATAAATGCCTAAGAATGGCATTTAATGCCCCATGGTTCATCAGAAACATCCAGTTACATCAAGAAGCCAATCTTCCAGATATTAAGACCTACATGACAAACATTGCAGAGAAATTCTTCACAATCACGGATAATCACCCAAATCAGTTAGTTCGACAGGCAGCGGACTACAAGCCCTCAGATCGTTTCAAACATAAAAAACCGAAATCCTCCATCGCAAGAGAAAGCTGATACAGCCTCAATGCTCACAATGAGCGGGTAAATTACCCACAATAATCTCATCACCCACAATCTAAAATCCAGATGAAGGGATAAAGAGTCAAGGACTCAGTCCATCAACCAATTAAGTTCAAGTTCAAGTTCAAGGACCTCACATTACCAGTGCCTCTGCCTCAGTATAGATAACTAATGCTTACCCAGTAGAGGGGGGGGGAAGCCCCTCTTAAAAGTTATAGCTTATGGGCCGCAACTACCTTAAATCTGGTCCTGACCCCACTTTTACTACCAGATACCATTATAACAAATTACCAGAAATAATTACCTTTAATAAATTACCAGAAAAATCACTTCAGCAAACTATTTCTGATACCCTTATTCGTCTGCTGTAGTAGGAGTTGACTACTATCAATGACCTGGGTATAGCTTTGCTGATGACATTACATCCAATTCCTCTTCTTAATATGACAAGCATTGCAGTGCACAGTCATTCGAAGTTTGAAGGTTGTCCATAACTAATTCCTAAAATTCTTATCTCCTTGTTCTATTCTACAGTTATGGGGGGTTAGGATAACCTTGTGAACATCACTGTCACCAAACTACAATTTTTCCTGATTTCTCGCAAGAAGGACTCGCTTTACCTCCCCTTATTTTTGATAAGATCCAGATCTCCAAAAAGGATTGGATTTCTCTTCGTGAGATGACGTCCCCCCCCCCCCACAAGCCTTTCCTAGAAAACGAATACAACTTAACCATACTTCTTCAGCCTTAAATAAATAAATAACTAGGTGTACTTTTTCGCTAAAGATACTGCTTTTCATCTGTATGACTGCTAACACTATATAAATCCCAAATCTGTCCATCTTCGGCTTTTCTCTCAAAGATGTTTTCTTTCTGTCTTATGTCTCTTCTTTCGATATTTTTATGGACGATATTCTACTGAAATGGCCATCGTTATTCCTCTGCTTTCAACCAAGAGAGAAAAACAAACAGCTACGGTTCACAACATCATTTCAAAATTAAGCTTTTTTTTTAAATCTTATATATCTTTATATATATTTTTTAAATCTTTTTTAAATCTTTATATATATATATATATAAAACTATACACAGTACAATATTATAATCCGAGTTAAATTATCGGTCTGGTTGGCTAGCATATTCGCTCTATCATCAATGATGTTAGTAACATTATTTTTAACATTCGAGTGGTATTTAGTAAAAAAAAAATAATAAAAAAATAAAAAAAATCATTTTTGGCTTTATTTAATCAAGACATATTTTTATATATATTTAACAATATTTCATTATTTTTCAAAGAAATAAATTACATGCCTATAGTATGAAAGATTTTAAACAAGATTATATATTTTGTTAGAAGCTCAGTAGCGATACTAATAATGGCATTATTCTAATTAACACAGTTGATATGATTCATATAGTAATATAATTAGCACATAATTCATAATCATAATAATTTATTGTTAAACAATTGCGCTTAGATGGCATAACCAACCGAATAATAAAACTACTTCCAAGAAAGGCCATAGTCCATCTCGTCAACATTACCAATGCCATTTTTAGATACCAGCACTTTCCCACTGCATGGAAGACAGCCACCATCATGCCATTGAAGAAGCCAAGAAAAAAACCCTCAATTCCACGAAAGCTACATACCTATCAGCTTGTTGTCCAGCCTCGGAAAGGTGACAGAGAAAGTGATCCTCACAAGGCTTCAAGCAGAAACAGATAAGTTAGGAATTTTGCCCAACGAGCAGTTTGGCTTCCGCAAGGCCCATAGCACTAGCCGGTGTTCAACAAGTACACCGGCTAGTGGAGATCATCACATAATTGGAAACTCCATACAGCTGCCATCTTCATCGATGCTGAGAAGGCGTTTGACAAAGTATAGCATCAAGGCCTTCTTTACAAACTCATAAAATTTAACTTGCCAATCAAGTTAATAAAAATAATCCACTCATACCTGAAAGACAGATATATGCAGGTCAGGGTCGGCGAAACGGTTTCGTCCAGACGCAGGATCTTGGCAGGCGTACCTCAGGGCTCTCTTCTAGTCCCTCTCCTGTTCTCAATCTACGTAGCAGACATCCCTCTGAACCCGAGAACAACATTCACTGCATTATATGCAGATGATACTGTTAATGGCAAGATCTCTGAGCCCAAAACTGGCGGACTGTAGGATCCAAGTAAACCCCCCAAAGAGCTCAGCCATACTGTTTTCTAGATAGAAAATCCATAGCATGGAGGACATTCATCTTTTGGGAGTTAAGATTGGAGTGATTCTTGATAAAAAAAAAAAAACTCCTATTCAGCAATCATATAACACACATTGCCTCGAAGACATCCAAAGTAACTGCACAGCTCTACCCTGTGATCAACAGAAAAAGCAAACTGGATACACAAATAAAGTTAATAATTTACAAGATGGTAATAAGACCGGTCATCACTTACGCATTCCCCGCATGGAGCTACACCGCGAATACAAATATTCAAAAACTACAGAGATTGCAGAACAAGTGCCTGAGGATGATTCTCGATGCCCCTTGGTTTATTAGAAACTCTCCCAGATCCATAGAGAAGTCAACATTCCTTATATCTCTTCCCTTCTCCTACATCTAGCTGAGAAGTTCTTTACCAAGATAAGCAACTACCCAAACCCGTTGATCAAGGACGCTTCGGAATATAATGAAACGGAAAACTACAAATATAAAAGGCCTAAGCCAATCTTACGTTCAGCTTAACACAGCTAAATTCGCTGTCCTCACTGGGCGAGCTTATGGCTCATAAACACTCCATTCAAAGTTCTTCCTTTACAGACAAAGGGGAATATGAAAAGCATTTTTGCTTCACCCAACTTGCCAGAAACGTTATTCGTAATATCATTGCATTTTACAATATGCAATTTGCTTTTATAATTACATATTTTTCATAAGATAGCAGAGTATGCCGAAGCTTTCATTCATTTTTACAGTGATATTTTTAATATACAACACAATTGCATATACACCTCTTTGCTGGTTATAAGATAATGGGGGAAAAGAAAATGAAAAAGTAATAAAATAAAAAAAATCAGCTAACGCCTTTTTATTCCCGTATACGGGGAGTAGGCGAGGCCATTTAGCCCTATCTAACTTTTGGAGACTGAGTGGGCAGTTCAATCTCCACTGGTACCAATCAGAGATAGATGGCCCAAGGCTATCACTAATTAAGCGGTACTCAGTGAAAAGAGACGGCTCAAATGTGCCGCCATCTCGTGGTCCCTAACCCTAACACAATATATTTAATGCCTGAAATAATGTGGGTTCTTGAGTTTACATGACGAAAAACCCGAGTTTCCGGGAGGAAAAACCTGCTTGCTCGTGCCAGAGATCGACTAACTCGGGAACCGGTCGAAAAAAGGCTTAGAAAAATTTCCTCTAGTCGCCGACTAGACTCGAAACCAAGTCTTCCTTCGTGCGGCCAAGCGCCGTGGTTGGCAAACGCCACATCCACTGAGCTACACAGGCTCTGAAAAAGTAATAATAATTTAAAGTGAACCAAGGCAAGTGAAAAAAACAAATGATATATATAAACGAAATGATATATAAGCTGAAGTATCACGTACTTCAGAAATTAAATTCCTATCCAGGAATTAAATTTATTATGGTCGTAATAAAGGATCTTCACACCTCAGTCGGTTTAAACGAAACATTTGGTTGGAAACACCTAGGTTCGAATCCCGTTTAGGATGTGAAGAACCTTTATAAGAACTTTTTCAACTGAAGGCGAGTTTGCAGGTCTTATACGAAGGTAGTTGAGCTATTCGTAATGTGACCAGATAAACGAGCCCGAACACATGCCATTTACACATAACAATATTTGTATTTAGATATAAGACTAACCATCTTTTTCTAAAATTATGGTTACGAAAGCCAAAGATACTTGACAGGGCTTGTGCGTAACACAAATTATTATTATTATTATTGCAAAAAAAATAAAATTAAATAAATAGCACTCTTAAGGATAAGAATTAGGAATGGATAAGGAACGATGTATTATACAATAAGGTTAATATGATAATGAGCTATCATATTATGAATATGCATATTATGACGTTATAATTCTATAGTCTTCGAAGTTAGAAAAGCTTTTAAGAAAAGAATGGGATTGATTTTTGATATTTATGTTTTCGTGGATGTCTCTTTAGCAATCCTTCCGCATTTGTGGAGTGTTGGTGATCTATTGAATTTTGGAATCAACATGGAAATGAATTGTTCTGTGTAATGTTTCTAATTTGGACAGTGATGTTTGAAGTGTTGGATTAGACAGTATAACGTACCTATTATTTAACAAATGCCACGATATAATTTTCTTTGTTGATTTGTATCGTATCATATCATAATGAAATTAGTAATGTACTTTACAAAGGTTGCGATCTTAAAGACATTTTAGTAACTGAGAATGAATTTGAGGTTGAAGCTGCAGTTGACTAGAGGAGGATAGATATTACTATCCTAATCCGTAAAGGAGGATTTAAAAGTGATCTTTCTTATGAATCAGCCAGCAGGGATATTTTAGATGCTAGTAAAATTTTAAGCGAATTGCAACACAGTTTTGTTAAGAATAAATCCTGTTTTATCAGACTTAGTTACTACTGATATTGTTATTAAGGAATAAGATGCAGGAAATAGTTACACATTATATAGTTAAATTTTTGGAAGACATTTGATACAGTACTGCACGGTCATCTTATTCACAGATCGGCAAAATACGGCATTAAGGGTACTAAATCGGTTAGAAGGAGTGAAGGCAGAGTAAGAGGGGATATTATGGTTATAAATCTAATTGGGTTCTATGGAGAACAGTATTGGTCTATTGTTCTTTTTAATTTCATCAATGATATCGATCACGGAATTTTCGTTTGCTGACTCCGAGGCGAGAGTTTTGCGTTTTTTGCGCGCGTGCGTCTCTCCTTGATCTGAATGAGTAGAGTCTGAGATTACTAGATTTAATTTTTCCTCCATTTGAGGAGCGTCTTCATTTTGATCTTCATCAGTCTCGGGTAAAGATTAAAAATTTAAGAAGCCGGGCCATTCAAGCTCCAACTTCTTAAGGAGTTTCTTTATGAAGCTGAAAGCCAGGCCTTTATCTAGAGAGTCTATAATGATGTCAGGATCTATCATGTTTGATGCCCCCAACACAGATTCCTCTGCCTCCACCAATGAAAAGGTGCCTCCAGTCATTCTTAGGGAAAAGCAGAGATGGACAGCCTTAAGAACCACCATGGCCAACCTGCAGATAAATTACTCCACTGCCAAGAACACAGAGGAAGGCATCAAAATTCAAACCGCTACAGTGACTGACTATAGAAATTTAACCAAGGAGTTGGATGTAAGACGTATACAATACCCTACCTTCACACTTACCTCGGAGAAAAATTAAAAGTGGTACTCCGAGGAGTATCTGAAGATATTGAAACAGCTAAAATAGCTGCTGACCTCAACATGCAAGATCTGCCTCCCATAAAGATCAGCAGAATGTACAGATCAAACAAGACCCCTATGCTTCTGTTATTGGGGGAAATACACAATATCTATAAAAATATTTATAACTTGAAGACAATCTGTGGGCTTAAGGTCTCACCGGAGCCACTTAGGAAGAGGGCCTCTTCTAGGCAGTGGCATAGATGCCAAAAATTTGGTCATGCCCAGAAGTTGTGCAAAGCTCAATACAGATGTTTAAAATGTGGTGACACCCGCCCCACACATACCTGCTCCAAGCCAAAAGCCATCCCGGCTAAGTGCACTAATTTTGGTGGCCCCCACCCTGCAAATTACAGAGGGTGCATTTGCCACTCAAAAAACAGGCAAACTGAGTTAATCAGTCAATCTCCCTCACTATCAGAAACGAGAGCCCCAGAAGCTCAAGTTCATCAGGCTCCTATTAGTTTGAACAAGATGACAGGTGTTCACCCACCATCAACTGAGCCCCCCCCAAGAAAATAAATCTTCAACACCAAACAAGAACATGTGCTGATGTGGCCCACCCCAAAAAAGCAGTCCATGACCAGAATATGCCAAATCCACATTCAAATATAGCAACATCATCACCTCTTCTCTTGTAAATATTACAGGATTTCAGTAAAGCAAAACTAAGCACTACAAAAAGTTTCTTGCAGCAAACACAGTCCATTTTATCTGCACTCTCCAATGCATAGGAAAAAATTTACCCCGGATTCTCTAATGATTATTGCATGGAATGCCAACGGCCTTAAAAATAAAATACTAGAAGTGCAGGAATTCAGTGACAGATATAATCCGGATATATTATTAATTAATGAAACTCACCTGAGACCTGCTGACAATCCTAAATTCAAAGGATATCAACTTTACAGGAATGATAGGCTGGATTACAGAGGTGGTGGTACAGCCATCCTCATGAAAAATCACATCAATCATCATGCTGTAGCCATTCCTACAACCACTAATCTCGAAGTCACAGGTATCAATGTCATCACAAACTCTTTCGGAAACAAAAATCTATGCTGCTTATAACCCATCATCAAAAATACTGCTGACTACAGATCTGGATGCTATCATCGGCGTTAAACTACCGGTTATTATTGCCGGAGATTTAAATGCAAAACATCACGCCTGGAGCAGTAGGTCTATAAATAGGAATGGCCGCATCCTCTTTAACTACACAAGCTCAAATTGCGCAACTATGGCTGGACCCTCTGCCAACTCACCACAGTCCCACTGGCTCATCCGACATGTTGGATATAGCTGTCCTTCAGAATGTCAACCTGCAGTACATCCTGGAATCATTGAATGAATTATCATCAGACCACAATCCTATTCTGCTCTAACTGAGTTATCAGAGGGGACCTCCTCCTTCGCCTCACACTTTCATTTCCTGGGGAAAAACTATCCAAAATGCTTCCAAACCACATTGATCCCGTCCCTCATATTAATTCCAAGGAAGAAATTGATTCTGCAGTCAATAAACTTACTGATCAAATCAACACAGCCATAGCATCTATCACCTCAAATTCAATTGCTTTCAAGCCTAAACGACTACCAGATGACATAATGAACTTAATCAGGGAAAAAATAAAGCAAGAAAAAGATACAACACCAGAGCACCCCAAGACAAAAAATATCTCAACAAAATGAACAGTGCAGTGAGAGATGCACTTAAAGTCCACAGAAACAAACTATGGGAAGACAAATTAGCCACCATATCACCTGGTGATCAAACCGTCTGGAAGTTCCTGAGAAACATCAAAAACAAAAACAAATCTGACCTGAAAATTGTTTACACAGATGCAGAAAAAGCCGAAACTATAGCTAAAAATTTAGAAAAACAGTGCAGCCCTTCATACAATAATCTAAATTTCAATCATATTTACAAAGTCCACCGCCACGTCAGACACGTGTTAAAACGGCCGGATACCTGTACCAGCCAACTCACACCTACTTCCCCAGTTGAAATTTTTATGACATTATAAAGAATAATAATAAAAAAAAAGCTCCAGGGCCTGACGGCATATCCAACAGTTATTAAACTGCTACCCAGAAAGGCCATCGTATATCTTACAACAATAATAAATGCTATGTTCAGGTTTAAGTACTTTCCCTCTGCATGGAAGTTGGCAGACGTAGTTCCTATATACAAGCCTGGCAAGGATCCTCAGCAGCCTCAAAGTTATCGTCCCATAAGTCTGATTTCTAATTTGGGCAAAATAACAGAAAAAGCTATCCTTTCCAGAATTCAACTTTCAGTAAAAAAATTAAACATCCTTCCTTCAGAACAGTTTGTTTTTCGCCAATCTCACAGTACCAACCAACAAATTCATAGACTAATCGAATTCATTACCACAAGTTGCAATTGGCACCAATACACCGGAGCAGTTTTTCTTGACTTAGAAAAGGCATTCGACAAATTATGGCACTTTGGACTACTATACAAGTTGATTTTAGCTGGCATTCCATTAGATCTAGTCCAAATTATAAAGTCATTTCTTAGTGACAGACGAATGCAAGTCAAATTAAATGATATATTATCTACCCAGCGACGCATCTTGGCAGGAGTTCCTCAAGGGTCCCTACTGGCACCGATACTTTTCACGATTTACATGGCGGACATTCCGCACAATCCAATGTCATCCATCATTGCCCTATATGCAGACGACACAGCTATACTAACCAGATCTATTAAACCGCACCTTGTCACCAAGAAACTGCAAGAAAACCTGCAGAGATTAGAGCACTGGTTCTCGGAATGGAGATTGCAAGGAAACCATCAGAAGAGTATTGCCATGCTCTTCACCAAAAACTCAATATCTCCCAAAGATGACATCTTCCTATTTAAAGATTCCATGGAAAGCAGAAGCCAAATATCTGGGTATACTGCTGGACAGAAAACTAACCTTCAGTTCACATATAAAAGTCTCATGTACAAAAGCATCAAGAGTCATTGCACAGCTTTACCCTCTTATCAATAGGAATAGCAAGCTGGATACCAAAATAAAACTGCTCCTTTATCAGTTGATGATTCTACCCATTATTACTTATGCGTCCCCAGCCTGGAGCCACACTTCAAGTACAAATATCCTCAAACTACAGAGAAGGCAAAACAAATGTCTCCACATGATCTTAAACGCACCATGGTATATCAGAAATGTCCAACTCCACCGGGATACAAATATCCCTACATCTACTCTTTCCTGCAGTCTTCAGCAGTAAAGTTCTCAGCATCCTCTTCACATCCAAATGAATTAGTGCAACAAGCAGCAAATTATGATAAAACAGACTTCTCAAAATATAGGAGACCCAAAGCCATCCTACTTCCAAATGAAGATCTTTAAATCGCCCCCACTCAGGCAGAGCACTTAGCTCATAAACTTTTCCTCACACAGCAACCTTATCAGATAGCAGGGATTATAAAAGCATTTTGCTTCACCCTTATAGTCAGCAACGTCTTGCGATCACGGAATTAAAAATATATGGTAATTCTAAATTTGTAGATGATACCAAAGAGAGAAGAGCAGTTAATTTTAAAATATGTTTCCTTAATAGTACGTAAGTGTTAAGATTCCATTACCTATAAAGCATGAATATTTCGACAGTGTCGAAAAGTGATTTGTTACACGGCAACTTTTACTAGTGTTAACACAATCTTTTTTCGTAAAAAAAAGCTGCGTGTTTCCCCGAGAGACATAAGATTAAAAGTGGGTTCGAATGAACTCAGAAGCCATGAGTTCTATAATGCTGCAAATATAAAAAGCTACTAGTAGCATTTCTCTGTGAAAATGAGAACAGCTCACATAAATAGATCCAGCATTTTTTTATTTCACGGAAAAAATTATGCAAAACAGTTTTTCTTATTAGCACAGTTTAAACAGTTATAGTTTTACAGTTCATGAATTGTTTTGGTCGAACGAGGCAACCAAGGCTATGCGTGTTTTACGATGTCTGTTAATTGCGTATGTTCTTCTGGCCGATTTGCCTGTTTCGCGGGATGAAAAACTCGAGTTTCCGGATGGGTTCTCATCAGAGACCAGGTTATAAACTCTCTGGTAAATTTCGAAACGTTTAAATTTCTTTCTATATTTGGCTATAAAATATGGATGAATCCATAAACCTCCATTATAATATATTCTTTTAATGTTTTCTTTAACATTACCTTTTAAAATGCAGACGTGATTAGGCAGTCATAGAGGATTTTAATAACCATTATGTTCTATTTTAAAATATTCGATAATGCCTACTACTAGTGCATAAAGCTTGGCAATTCGGTCTTCGGTACTACTAGCACATCGATAGTCACTATTGTCATGGAATAGAACATGAGAAATACTCCTTTAAAAATCAGTCCGGTCCTCCATTTACGCGGTTAATTCGTTCTAAAGGTTTCCGCACATGTTGAAAACCCGCGAGAGGTATTTAAAGTCCAGTAGTACTTAAATACAATGCATTTGGGACGCACTCAAGATTTATTCTTGGTGGCTGGGGTCCAAGTTGAGTACAGGATTTAAGAATACACTCTATGCATCGCATACGACTTATGATTGAGCATCTGCAATGATCGCGAATACATGATACCCGTGATCTCCTCTGGCCTGGCTCTCGCAAACGAAGTAGGTAGCGCTCGGTCCGCCCGAGCACTACTTCGTTCGCCTTGTGTTCACAGAGGGCGTGATTCCCGAGAACTATAGGGTAATCCCACCTTACGTGACAGCTAATTCAAAAGTAGTATAGAAATAGAAGACACGACACAACATAAATTTAAAAAAAATGAATTTTAATTAGGAAAAGATTATTGGAAATTTTTCTAGTGTTTTTTTTTCCCTTTTTCTTTTAGGAGTGCCAGGATCCCTTCTCCCCCCCCCCCCGAGTGCGCCACTGTGACACATATGTTCATTTCAAAGGATAATTAAAGCTAAAAGTTTCTGATTATGAAAAGAAAACTTTGAGAAAATGAAACTTTATCCAATATCCTATTGAGTACATAAAAGTACTTCAAGACACCATTGTGCAGTAGCATCATGCACTAGTCGAACACAGAACACATTCGCAAACCATTCCTCTTGATCATGGACCTTTAAGACAGCCAGTCGTCCATCGATTATTTTAAAGCATTATACAATGTTCTTAGTTTCAAATAGTTATGGTGGTTCAACTTTGTGTTCTATTTCTGAAGCCTCCCCTCTTCATTTCTCTGGTCTTCAAGCTCTATTAATGCTACAGTGTTCCATTCCTTTGTATGACAGTGCAACACTTCAGTAAAGTCAATTTTCTATAAATTTAATCAAATGTTCTGGTCATTCTAAATCTTTATGTTCTTCAGATCCTGAAGTTGAAGAAACTGAGGAGAAGAGAGAGATTTTTTCCAGAATGTAGATGTTGTAATTTCAATCCAGGCAGCATTGATGTGTTTAACAGCTTGGCAAACACTTTTCAGAACTAAACATTGTTCTTAGGTGACACTTTTTTTGAAGTCTGTATGAAACCTTGAATCATGGGTTGCATGACAGGAAGCTATATTTGCATGATAATCAGAGTCATTGGATATGTGCATTATCCATTTTATTTTTATTTATCCATGTTATTTTTCTTGAAATATTTTTCAACTTCATGCACAAAATGTTGGAGAAATCAGCCTTGAAAAATTATTGAGACATTCATGCCTTTTCCACTGGATTTCCATAGGTAGCAATGCATTTGAAACATTTTTTAAAGGCCTTTGGGTTTTCCTGTGCAACTAACTGGTTTTATTTTGCAGTCTCCACCAGGATTTCATCAAAAAGAAGCCTAGATCTGTTGATACTTTAATCTAGCATAGTGTTTTTGTGATATGTAAAGATGGTTCTGACATTCCTCCCCAAAGCACAGTCTTGTTCATATAGAAAAAAAAAACTGTTGTGGTGAGTAATCCTTTGATCATTTTGTAGGACCCATCATGGGAAGCCACTCTACTTTACATCTATCTACACTACCAGTGGCTTAATTAGGCAAAGTAAATAGGAAGGTACACTAGGTGCCATGCTTAAAAATAAACATAATAATGATGTTTATTTTTAATGGTTATAATTAAACATATTTCTCTTTTTTTGGGAGAGGAGGAGGGATAGAGTAAAGTGTGTAAGTCATAATGTGTGTGTGTGTGTTTGCAGGACAGGAATATGGTATGAATTTCGTAGTCAATTTCATCCATGAAAGGATCAAACAAAAAAATGCAGAATAAATACATTACCGAAAAGCCAGTACAAATGCAACACCAAGAAATTGATAGCAACCTCCTATGTTTGCCTAGAACAAAAGATCCCAATAGAGGGTGACTTTAAAAGAAGAAATTATACATAGAATTCAGCTTGGTTGGCTAGCCTTTGGTAATCAAGCGAAATACTCAAAGGAAACATCTCAATTTGCCTTAAAAGAAAAAAAAAATACAGTTGTATACTATGGAAGTATACAACTGTATTTTCACTTTCGTGACATATGGAAGTGAAGCATGGACTAAGATTAAAAAATTGACCAGCAAGATGAGGATTATCCAAAGGAAAATGGAAAGATCATTACTCAGTATTACCATTCTAGATAGAAAGTTCAATACTTGGATCAGAACTCAGACTATGGTGAGAGACATTATAACACCCATTAAAAGACCCAAATGGCAATGGGCAGGTCATATTGCAAGAAGTAACACTCAAAAATGGACAAAGTTAATATTATTATTATTATTATTTATATGGATACTTCATGGAGTCAAAAGACTCATCGTGGGAGACCTGCTCTATCCATTAACACAATACCTATCATACATTTTCTTAAACCTATTCATTGTTGGGGTACTCACAACCACCTCTGGCAATCCATTCCACTCATTTATCACTCTCCACATCGTTACTAACCACAATCCTAGGCAACTTCCAAGTGTGATCCTTAGTTTTGTCCCTACTACCCATGCATTAAAAAATAAATTTCTTGTGTCAATCTTATGCAATCCCTTTAGTAACTTTATGAGTTTCTATCATATCCCCTCTCCTCTACCTGTAGGCTAAACTCTGCAACCCACACACCCCATCAGTCTATCCTCATAGGAAACATTCCACTGACCAGTCACCAGCTTGGACACTCATCTCTTTATCCTCTCCACCACCTTCTGATCCCCAAGAAATGTAGGTGACCAAATCTGTACACAGTAGTCAACATGTGGCCAGATAAAAAGGGATAATAACTTTGCTTGTCAGTGTGTTCTTCAGCATCTAAGTAATCCTCTGAGCTATTTTGCCAACTTTTACAATAAAGATAATACACACACAAGTGTATTATCTTTTCATCCTGAAGTGCATTACTTTATGTTTTACAACACTGAATTGAAAAACATTGTCCTTTGCCCATACTGCCAATTTATTTAAATCATCCTGTAAGATATCTACATCACCATTATCAACTATTGCCCTCCCGAGTTTTGCATCATTAGTAAACAACTCAACATCCCCCTTCAAATCTTCTGCTATATCATTAATATACAAATTAAAGAGTGGTAGTCCTAGTACAGGGCCTCAAAGCACTCCACTAGTCACTCTCGTTCACCTTGATTCCACTCCAACACACACCACCCTCTGATGTCTATCAGTTCCCCCCCCCCATTCATGTGCCATGTGGTATTCTGCCAGATACCTTTGCAAAGTCAAGCAGCATCATGGTGAAGCCATTTCCTTTATCCAGTTTTGTTGTCACCTTATAAAATGCAAATAAATTACTGAGACAGGAACTACCTTTTACAAAGCCATGCTGCCCATTATAGAGTATCTCTGAGTTTGACTTTTAACCAACTTTTCCAATACTTTAACCACCACTCCAGAAATACTAATTGGTCTGTAATTTGCTACGTCTGTCTTGGAGACACCTTTATGTAATGGAATTATTTTACCCTCTTTTCACTCCCTTGGAACCAAAGCTGAGAATCAAACAACTTTGTCAGAGGCACTGCCTGTTCACTTGCACATTCTCGTAGCACCCAAGATGACATACCATCCAAGCTCACTACTGTATTCACATTGATATTTTTCAATATACTGAGTACCTCCAGTTCATCTACCTCAGTGACATCACTGACATCAGATTCTGTAACCTCAATAACTGCAAAGTCACCACCACCTGTATGATATACAGGATATACCCAATTTTTCTATGTAGTGAAAAAACTCTTTGAAATCTTTTGGATTTATTCTGGCCTGCTTAGCTAATTTTTTCTTGAAAGATTTAGACTTCCTTACCATACTAGTTACGATTCTTACTTGTTCTTTATATTGCTCGTGGACATGTTGATCATCTGTTGTTTATATGCCTTCCAAAATGCTTCCTTTTTTTTTGCAGCTCCTAACTATGACCCTGGGTATGCACTCTGATACTGCCTTGCTCAAATAATCCTTGACTGCTTCCTGTGCACTAATGACATTCATTCCATGTAATTTCTTATGCCATGGCAATGTTCAAAGTTGCCTCCTAAGTTTGTCGTAATTGCCAGCTTTGTAGTTCTGCATAAACCCTTTCTTGACTCATATTTCTATATGTTGAGCAACCTCCCAGGACAAGACTGCATGGTCACTTTCCGTGATCAGAAATAGAGCTGCTACTGCAGTTATAGATAGATCTTTTGATGCTATTATCAGATCCAATACTCTCAAATCCCTGACCATCATCATCACTTGCTGTTTTAGGTAAATCTCAGTAACTGTATAAATTCCATTTTGCCCTGTGCTCTTCCCTCCACCATAGTTGAAGTCACCCATGATAATTGCTTGGCTTGCACTCATTGTGTTAATCAGCTGATGTTTAATAGTCCAAATCTTCTTCTGGATACCTCCCCCTCTAGGAGGGATCCAGAAGAAGATGTGGACCTCCCATCTATAGTAGCAATCAACAATAGATTTTATCCTAATGGCCTCTATCTCACACCAGACAGCCTCAAATGAAGCATTTCCATCAGATCTACATACAATCTTTCTTAACTTTTATTTTTGTGGGTTGAAGTTCTTCAGCTTTCATTAATAACACTAAATTATTATTATTTTTATTATTATGATTCAGGCCTCTATGGAGTCAAAAGGCTCATTGTGGGAGGCCAATCCTAGAAAACACAAAGTCTATCATATCATTCTCCTTAAACTCATTGACCATTCATGCTCTCACCATTCTATCAGGCAGTGCATTCCATAATTCAGCCACCCTCCATGCAAAGAAACCACTCCTCACCTTTTTGCTCACAGCTTCCTTTCGTAACTTTTTTGTAATAAAGGATGGTCCCTTTGTTCCACCAAGCAAAAGAACTCCCCAGTGTTGTCGACCCTGTAACTACCTCTCAACAGTTTAAAAGTCTCAATCATATCACCTCTCCTTCTTCTATCTACCAAACTTTGCAGTCCACATTTCCACAGCCTGTCTTCATAACTAACACTGTACAGTCTTGACACCACCTTTGTTATCTGCTTCTGCACACTTTTCTCAGTTAATTTATTCCTTTCAAATCCTAGGGACCAAATTTTGACAATGGAATGACAACTCTTTTATCTCTGCAGGTCAGCATCTTTCTCAGTATTGCAGCAATCCTCTGGATTACATTCACCACTTTTGCAATTTGTTCCCTGAATTTCAGTTTTCTATCAATCATCACCCCCAGATCTCTTGTCTCCCCTACCTCCTCCTCCAGTACAGTTCTTCCGACAGAGCATGCAGCCTATCATCGATGTATCCCAAACTTCAAGACTTTATATTTTGCTGCATTAAATTGACATCCCCCATTCATTTGCTCATCTGTCCAGTTTATTCAAATCCTCTTGTAGGGCTACCACATCTGTACTATTACTAATAACCCTTCCCAGCTTCCCATCATCTGCAAACAACTGAATATCCACCTGCAGTCCATTGACAATGTAATTGATATAAAGGTTAAACAATACAGGTCCCAGTACTGAGCCCTATGGGACCTCACTTGTAACCTTCTGCCTCCTTGATTCCCACCATACACAACTCTTCCAGTTCACTAAACTGACATCTAAACCCATGTGCTGCAACTTAAATAACACCTTACCATGTGGTTCCCTGTCAAATGCCTTTGTAAAATATTAAAAAAATGTCAGAACATGCCTTTCCCTCATCAACTGCTCTTGTCACTTTATTATAAAAAGCAATCATATTACTAAAGCAAGAGTGTCCCTTAACAAATTCATGTTGACTCTCACAGATAACATTACCCTCACCTACCCAAAGCTGTATATACGGTGCCTCACTAATTTCTCCAAAATATTAACTATTAATGAAACACAAACTTGTCTATAATTTGACACTTCCAGTCTGCTACCACTCTTATGCAAATGGCACTTGGGTACCTTTCCCTTGGCCAGACTTTCACTTAAAAGCAAGGTCAAAGGAGCTGTCAGTTCCTTAGCACATTCTCTCAAAACCTGTGCCGAAATTCCATTCAGTCCCACTGCTTTATTGACATCCAGAGTACTTAGTATTTGAAACATACTCTCTTCTTGAAAGTTTATTTTTCACTTGGTTAGAGTATAATAAATTTAGTTTAATCCTTTATCCAAGTGTGAGCAAACAAAGTTTGCGCCTGAAAGTATCTTCAGGACTGGGGTAAGGTGGTACAACACCAGGGCACTCCTTGCAAAGGTGGAGCAAGATACCAATGCTCCTATCTCAGTTTCTCCTATAATGCAAAACACATCTCCTTGCAATTGGCAGCTCCTATAGGTAGAGATGACCTGCTAATGCTTCTGCCTGGTCTCTCCACTTGGGCCTGGCTCCCACTGAAGAGACCTCAATAAAGGTTGAAACTAGTCTGGGTTGTGGCCCTTCCCTTAATGCATAACATTAGACATATCCGCAAGGAGATGTGTTTTGCATTATGGGAGATACTGAGATAGGAGTGTTGGTAGCTTGCTCCATCTTTGCAAGGAGTGCCCTGGTGTTGTACCACCTTACCCCAGTCCTGAAGATACTTTCGGGTGCAAACTTTGTTTGCTCACACTTGGATAAAGGATTAAACTAAATTTATTATACTCTAACCAAGTGAAAAATAAACTTTCAACATCTTTCTCTAAATCCAGAGTAATTCATTAAAAAAGGGTGGCACACCATTTGGCAACTCCTATAGGTAGAGATGACCTGCTAATGCTTCTGCCTGGTATCTCCACTTTGGGCCTGGCTCCCACTGAAGAAACCCCAATAAAGGTCGAAACTAGTCTGGGTTGTGGCCCTTCCCTTAATGCATAACATTAGACATATCTGCAAGGAGATATGTTTTGCGTTATGGGAGATACTGAGATAGGAGAGTTGGTAGCTTGCTCCACCTTTGCAAGGAGTGCCCTGGTATTGTACCACCTTACCCCAGTCCTGAAGATACTTTCAGGAGCAAACTTTGTTTGCTCACACTTGGATAAAGGATTAAACTAAATTTATTATGCTCTCTTGCACTTCTAAACCTTGAATCTGCCCTTTCCCTCTAGTATAAAACCTATTTCTCCAGGATGAACTACCCCAATAAAGTGTTCAATGAACAACTCCATTATGTCCTCTGCATCAGTCATTCTATTCCCATTTTTATCCAACAATGTCATTCTTCCATAATCTCTTCTCCTCCTACTGGTCACATAGCTAAAAAATTCTTTAGGATTTTCTTTGGATCTCGGGGCCAAATCTTCTCTTTTCATATTCCAGTTTTGCCTTCCTTACCATAATAGTCATTCTTCTGGCCTGAGTCTTATATTCTTCATGCATCTGCTCTCCCCCCCCCTCTCCTTATATCTCTTCCATTACCTCTTTTTAATGAGAAGTTTCTGTTTGATATTATTTGTCATCCACTTTGCACCAAATTGTGTCCTCATCTTCACTCATGGTATATATAGCTTACTGTTACTGTTAATAAATATTTCTTCACAAGTTCCCAAGCACTGATGATATCTCGCCCTTCAATTCCTCCCACCATGGAACTGCCCCAAGTTGATATCTAAGACTATTATAATCACATGCTTTATAATTTCACATACATTCCTCTCTCTTTGATACTCCTTGATGTCTATTCAACTTCCATTATAATAATAATAATAATAATAATAATAATGTCAATAATTAGCTGTTCTAGAGCTATGACCAAATCTCCAAAACTGTTAAACCTCGTGTTCCTTCTACTATATGTTGCCTAAGACATTTGTTCCTCAAGAATTCTAAAAATTCCATTCCCTTATTATGATATGCAGTTTACTCTTCCCAATTTATACTAATTTATCTCCCATAACAATCATTCTTCTTGCACTTGCCAAGCTCAACTGCCTAAACATCTCCTGCTCCTCATCCTCTGGGCTCCCTGGATTAATAATTAATATCACATTAATAATTAATACCATAAAATTAATGATTAATAATACTAATTAATAATTAATTAGTATTATTAATAGTATGAATAATATTAATTATTAATAGTATGAATAATATTAATTATTAATAGTATGAATAATTTATATTATTCATACTATTAATAATACTAATTATTAACAGGCAAAATGACTTCTTACACAAGAAGAATGGTTGCATCCAAATGAATTTGGTGTTCAGAGTCTGGAAAAGTGTTGTTGAATGAAGTGAAAGTGGATGTGTATAAAAATGTCTAAGTTAGTACCACTGGTAAGAAACCAGAATGGGACAGTTAATATAAAGCATCAGGATAGCGGTGGCCTAAGAGTCTTTTGCACTTTATGTCCACTAATACAAGGAGCATGTGGAACAAGGGGGAGGATTTTTTGGTATTGGTTAGTTCATCCTGGCCAAAGGTTGTTGGCATTAGTGAGACATGGCTGACAGAAGATGATATAGTTAGTTGGGATAGAATGTGAAGGGCAGTATCATCGACAGGGTATAGCATGGAAGTAGCCTACTTCACGGCGCTCGTTCAGCCATATTGCAGTAGGCGCATCACTACGCTAACAATTCCTGTTAGCTTAGCAAGTGCGGAAAGAAGTTTTTCCAAGCTAAAACTGATTAAAAATTATTTGTGAACAGCAATGACCCAAGAAAGATTGGTTGATCTAGCAATTATATCGATAGAGGCGAACATTATGGCTTATAATTTAAATTTAGAAGAGCTTATAAACAGTTTTATTGTTTATAAGTTTATACGTTTAATTAATATTATTATGTAATCATTTTGCATTAATGTTTCTCTTGTAATAAAAACAAAATAGCAATTAGAGACTTTCTTATATTTTTGTCTTATACTATCAGGGGCGATATTTAATTGTTTGCCTTGGGGCACGATCTAATCTGGTGACAGCCCTGGTGAAGGGTATAGTGTGTTCAGGGAGGAGAGAGAGAAAAGAATGGGGTTGGAGTGTTAATGATGATAGCCAATGAACTGCAACCAAAGAAAGTAGAAGTTCAACTGTAGGTCAGTGAAAATAGCACATTTGAGGCTATCTGGTGTGAGATAGATGCCAGCAGAACAAAGTATACAGTTTGATGCTGCTATATGCATCGGCAAATAGGCTCATTGAGTGGAGGGCAGATAATTGTTATGGAGGATTTTAGCTATGGGAACATAGATCGGAAGGAGGAAAGGAGACTGCAGCTACTAAGGAATAATTACCTGAGACAGCATGTGATGGAATATACTAGGGTTTGAAAGTGCTCAATCTAGTAATTGCATCTGAGAATTTGTCTATAACCAATATGACCACATTGTCACTAATTGCTGAGAGTGATCATACAGTCTTGACTTGGGAGGTGGTTAAGATATATGCGAAATTACAGGGCTGGTAAGCATGACAAGCTTAAGAGATCGCTTGGATCAGTGCCATGGAATATGAAACTGCAAGGGCTGTATGTTGATAGTGCTTGAAAAGTGGGATAGGGAGGGTTTAAGGGAAGTAATGATAGACTGCATACCTAGAATCAGGAGAGTAAATTAAGTGGGAGTTAAATGGATGAATATCATCATTAAGCTTGAGCTGCACAAAAAGAAAAAAATTGTGGAGGGAATTCAAGGAGAAAGGTGACCAGCAGGGACATAAGCAGTACAAAGCACAGGCCAGAAGGGTAACCAGTGTGGTAAGAAAGACAAAGCAGAGTAGGAAAGGAAATTATCATTGCAAGCCAAAGATAATCATTGCAGCATATCAAAAGAACAGTTCTTTTGATATGCTGCAAGTAAAAGAAAGAATGTTTATGGCAGAATGATTTTAATGAATGCTGATGGTAGGGAGGTAACTGAATCAGTCGAAATAGTAGAATTACCAGGTGAAGATATTGCAGTAACGAGAGAGACAAAGGCTTATATGGGAACTGAATTAAATGAAATGTTGGTGCATAGCATATTACAGAACCTTAATGTGAATACAGCTATAGGATTAGATGATATACCAGCTTGAGTTTTATGTGAAGATGCTAGTGCCCTTGTTTCTCTCCTCTTCTCCTTTTTACACCCCCTTGGGGTCTAAAGAGGAGAAAACAGTTCCATTGCATAAAAGAGGCACCAAGACTGATGTATAAATTACCATCTGATCAGCAAATCAGATGTTGTTGTCAAAGTGCTGGAGAAGTTGGTCAAGAGCAAAACACAGGAATGCATAAATAGGTTACTGTATGAGGGGGGGGGGAACAACATGGTTTTGTGAAGGGTAGGTCATGCATCAGCAACTTGCTCGTGTTTTTAAAACAGTGACAGCTGAGTTGGATAAAGGTTTACACTGATACTGCCGTACTTTGCAAACGCCTTTGACAAGATTGTACATGGATTTCTAATCAGTAAACTGCAGTAGTGAGGTGGATAAGAGTGGTTGATGGAGAGATATCAGAGAACAGTTTATTCAAGAGTAGAGTACAGAAGAATGCCTGTGACTTGTGGCATGCCACAGGCTCTATTGTTGGGCTGCTACTGTTTAATTTGTATATTAGTGATATAGAAAAGGATCTGAGAGAAACTGTTCAGTAGTTTGCCGATGATGCAAAGTTGGTAGAGCAATAGTTAATACAGATGATGATGATAAAATTTTGCAGGATGATTTGGATAGACTTGCAGTCCGGGCAAATGAGAATGGATGTCAGTTTAATGTGGCATAGTATAAAAGCTATGCATTTTGGGATGAAAAGATTACCATCTGTATACTGCTGCAATGATGGAACTATGCTCTAGGATATCAGTTCCCAACTGGTGGTATGCGTACCCCTGGGGTACGCATACTTGCTGGGCTGTTCAGTGGTACGCGAAAAATAATCAGTAATGGCAGAAAAACAAGTAAAGTAAACAAAATGCAAAGTGTTAGTTATGGAACAATAAACATCAGTATTTAAAAACAGCTATTTTAAAAACATGGGGTAAAATTTATAGAAATGGGTTTAAAAGGGTACATAAGTGGAAAAAGGTTGGGAACCACTGCTCTAGGAAATTGACAAAGTGAGAAATTCAGGAGTGTTAGTGGAAGGGGAGTTAAAGTTTAGGGGGAACACTGCAAAAGTAGCTAAAGCATTGACGAGCAGGTTATTATTCCTCTCTATCGAGCCTTGATAAGAAATCATCTTGACTACTGCGCACATATCTGGTCACCAGGGTTTATTGGTGATGCGGAAGAGGTGGAAAGGATCCAGTGGCAAGTTACCAAGGTGGTAGCAGGTCTATGGAATGAACCTTAAGAGAACAGGTTGAAGATTTGTGGGTTACAGAAATTGGTTGACAGGCAGAAAAGGGGTTATATGATTGAGGGATTACTGAGAGGTTTTTACAAGATTAATTCAGAGGAAATTTTTCACAACAGGTCTGCTGGTGGGAGAACTAGGGCCATCCATGGAAACTGAGTAAACGTGTAGTTAGCAAGGGTGTTAAGAACTAGAATTTTTGTTTGGAGAGTAGTGAATGAGTGGAATAGGTTGCCACAGTCTGTGGAATGAGTTCATAGCAAAGTATGATAGATACTGCACAAATGTTGGATAGTTCTTGACATGGTGTTTAGAGTCTCCCTTGATAAGTCTAAGAACTCCTTGGAGTAGCCTGTAATAATAATAATAATCCTATTCAGTGGTCTTAATGGTCAAAGATGGGGAAATGAAGGGAAATAACCACCACATAGCCTGTAGACTTAATGCTGAAGGTCTCATTCAACTAAGCATAGCTATCATCCTGTACTTTCAATTCATTCCCACTCCTCCATTCACAAAAATTCAAATGTAGCCTGCTCACTATATAAAAAATCCACTCCTTACTTTCTTATTTACTGTACTGTTATACAACTTCAGGAACAGCTTCTCAATCTTTTTTTCAACAGAATACACTCATCCACACTCTTACTTATTTAAATAACTTTTGTGGCTTACACATATATCAAAAATATAGAATTTTTTCCAAAACTGCAATATATTTCATCTAATGTTACATGGGCATCATCAAAAGATAGACTTCCAAACATTAATTACAATAATAAGTCATAAACCATGCATACATATCATGTCTCAGTTGTAGCTGAAGTACATGATTACACCATTAGAGTTCAAAGGAACAAATGTAAAAATTTTTTTATGCAATAAAAAATAAATGAAAAAAACTTATGAACAATTAATAATGATCACTTCCCA
Source organism: Typopeltis vanoorti (assembly GCF_054136105.1). Lineage (NCBI taxonomy): Eukaryota > Metazoa > Arthropoda > Arachnida > Uropygi > Thelyphonidae > Typopeltis > Typopeltis vanoorti. The sequence goes on along the minus strand of NC_143563.1, from coordinate 92,163,854 downwards.
AAATTTGGAGATTGGTAAAATCTGGAGACTGGTCACCAGGATTTCTTGGTGATGCGGAAGATGTGGAGAGGATCCAGTTTCAAGTTACCAATGGTAGCAGATCTATGGAATGAACCTTACGTGAACAGGTTGAAGATGTGTGGGTTACAGAAACTGGTTGACAGGTAGAAAAGGAGTGATATGATTGAGACATATAAATTACTGAAGGGTTTTTACAAGATTAATTCTGAGGAAATTTTTCAGAACAGGTCTGGTGATGGGAGAACTAGGGGCCATCTCTGGAAACTGAATAAGAGTGTAGTAAGCAGGGGTGTTAGAAGTAGGTTTTTTGCTTGGAGAGTGGTGAATGAGTGGAAGAGGTTGACAGAGTCTGTTGTGGGTGCCAAGACTATGAATGGGTTTGAAGCAAAGTATGATAGATACTGCACAAATGTTTGACATGGTGTTTAGGGTCTCCCTCGATGAGTCTAAGAACTCCATGGAGTGGCCTCTAGGAATAATAATTATACCTACCGCACAAATGTTGGATAGTGCTTGACATTCTGTTTAGGGTCTTCCTTGAGGAGTCTAAGGACTCCATGGAATGGCCTCTAATAATAATAATAATAATACCCCTCCTCCTGCCCTATTTCTTTTATCTTCTCTGAAAATATAATATCCATTACTTTCTCTTCCTGTAGCTACATCATTCTGACAATCAAGTTGAGCTGCCAATACCAAAAACTCCTCTCCTTTATTTCTGACGCTTTGAGCATTCAGGTACATGAATTTCACCATCCCCTTGGACCCACAGTTACAATTACATAATGTCATTTTCTGTCCATTCAGATTCCAAACGTGGGAAACTGCACCTAGTTCTTCGCAATGATTGCTGCACTCATCATATCCCCTTTTGTGCAGAATGAATGTGCATAAAACCTACCAGGGGTAGGTATTTCTGCACATTCATTTTTGCACTCACACTCATTTGCCTCAGGGATGGACAGACACATGCTTGATTGCAACTCCCTAATAACTGTAGTTTCCCTGGTTTTGCACTTCAAAACTCTTGTTGAACAACATAACTCCAAAACCATTTAAGTGCAGTCCATCAGGAGGAATTTCATGGATGTAAGGACCATATACAGGTCCTTACATCCATCAAATTCACTCCACACATCTATAAACTGCACACCATTCCTCATGCACAATCTTCTCATTGACTCAGTGGCAATCGTGCCCCTTCTTTTTAATTCTGTACTATCATAGCTAGGCAGCGGTCTCACAATCTTTACTTTCTTACTCTTCATTTTTGTTTCTTTAACAACTCTTTCATATCTCTCTCATTGCATATTTCTCACCTTCCAAGTCATTTATGCCTACCAAAACAATTAACTTGTTCACTTCTTTCTTCTGCAAACTTAAAGGTTCACTAACATCCTTTATCTTTGCACCTGGAAAACATGCTTTTGCCACTTTCTCATTAAGTATACCTCTTATCATCGAATCCACATACAGTACTATCTCTTTTCTACCAGTTTTTCATACTTTTATTCTTTTCTCATTCGCTCTTTCATTCTCCGTCTTTCTGTACTACATGCCAATCACTTCTCCAGTTGCTAGAGTTCATGTTTTGTCCTTTGGAGGAATCCGTGTAAGCATGCAATTTCTTTCCACGCTTGCATCTTGTCATCCACATTATTACTTTCAACCACTTCCTTCAAACTCTCATTTGTATTTTGTGCAGTATCATTCACTGCTTCTGCTACATTCTCAAAACACTTTCACCATCCTGCCTTATATTCATAATATCAGTCACTTCATTCTTTCGCTCCCAACATGACTTGCATTTCTTCTGCTCACTTATGAATATCAGAATGGTATCCTACAGAAGGAAAGAGAGAAAGGAAGATCAAAGAAACAGTGGGAGGATGAGATTAAAGAGATAGAGAGAATTCAGTGGCATAGAGCATCAGAAGAGTTGATAATAACTGAGATGATTCTCTCCCACCAGTTGGAGAGAGTGACCATATGGTTTTGACTTGGAAAATGAATAGACATGCAGGAGTATCAAAGAGATGGGAACATATGTGGAATTATAAGGCAGGTGATTATAATAGTCTAAGATATCAACTTGGGGAAGTTTCATGGAGAGAGGAATTGGAAGGCCAGAATATCATTAGTGCGTGGGAAATTGTGAAAGAATATTTATTAGCAGCAATGGTAAGTTGTATACCACGAGTGAAGAAGAAGGACACAATTTGGAGTAAAGTGGATGACAAACAATATTAAGCAGGAATTGCATGCGAAAAAGAGGCTATGGAAGATATAAGGAGACAGGTGAAGAGAAGATGCATGAAGAATATAAGACACAGGCCAGAAGAGTGACTAGCATGGTAAGGAAGGCAAAACTAGAATATGAGAGGAGATTGGTAAGACCCAAAGAAAATCCTAGGGAATTTTTTAGCTATGTGGCCAGTAGGAGGAGAAATGACTGTGGAAGAATGACATTGCGGGATAAAAATGGGAATAGAGTGACTGATGCAGAGGATATAGTGGAATTGTTCAATGAACACTTTATTGGAGTATTTCATCCTGCAGGAGTCAGTTTTAATACTACAGGGATAGAGCAGGTTCGAAGTTTAGAGGTACAGGAGGAGAGTGTGTTTCAAATACTGAGTACTCTGGATGTCAGTAAAGCTGTGGGACTGGATGGTATTTCACCACAAGTTTTGAGAGAAGGTGCTGGGGAACTGACAGTGCCTTTGATCTGGCTTTTCAATGAAAGTCTGACTGTGAGAAAGGTGCCCATGGAATGGAAGTAAGGTAAGATAGTGCCATTGCATAAGGGTGGTAGCAGACTGGAAGTGTCTAATTATAGGCCAGTTTGCGTGTAATCAGTAGTTGTTAAGATCTTGGAGAAAGTAGTGAGGGACCGTATACAGCATTGGGCAGATGAGGGTGGTGTTATCTGTGAGAGTCAACATGGATTTGTGAAGGGGTGCTCTTGTTTTAGCAATATGCTAGCCTTAAAGTTACAAGAGCATTAGATGAGGTAAAGGCATATACTTCCATTTTCTTAGACTTAGAGAAAGCATTTTACAGGGTGCCACATGATAAACTGATATTTAAGTTGCAGCACATGGGTCTGAATGTCAGATTGGTAAACTGGATTCAGGATTGGCTGTCCAATAGGTAACAGAGAGTTATGTATGGTGGGATAGTTTTAAGGAGGCAGAGGGTTACAAGTGAGGTCTCACAGGGTTCAGTACTGGAACCTTGGGATATATTGTTTAACCTTTATATCAATGTCATTGTCAGTGGATTACAAGGGGATATTTAGTTGTTTGCAGATGATGCGAAGCTGGGAAGGATTATTAGTAATAGTGCAGATGTGGTAGCCCTGCAAGAGGATTTGAATAAGCTAGATAGATGGGCAAATGAATGGTGGTGTCGGTTTAATGCAGCAAAATGTAAGGTCGTGAGGTTTGGGAAACATCGATGGGATGCTGCATACTCTATGGGAGGAGTTATACTGGAGGAAGTAGGGGAGACAAGAGATCTGGGGTTGATGATTGATAGAAACCTGAAATTTAGGGGACATATTGCAAAGGTGGTGAAAATAACACAGAGGATTGCTGCAATAATGAGAAGGACACTGACCTGCAGAGATAAAAGGATTATCATTCTGTTGTATAAGTCTCTGATCCAACCACACTTAGACTATTGGTTTCAGACTTGTTCCCCAGAATTTGAAGGGAATAAATTAACTGTGGAAAGGGTACAAAGGCAGATAACAAAGATGGTTTCAGGACTGTACCATGTTAGTTATGAGGATCAGCTGAGGTAATGTGGACTGCAGAATTTGGTGGATAGAAGAAGGAGATGTGATGTGATTGAGACCTGTTGAGAGGTGGTTACAAGGTTGACACTGTGGAGTTCTTTTGCTTGGTTGAAACAGCAGGAAGGAGTGATGACAAGAGGCCATCGCTGAAAGTTACAAAAGGAAACTGTTTGCAAGAGGGTGAGGAGTGGTTTCTTTGCATGGAAGGTGGTTGAACCATGGAATGCATTGCTTGATGGAGTGGTGAGAGCGAGAACGGTCAATGAGTTTAAGGAGTGGTATGATACACTTTGTGTTTCTCGGGGGGGGGGGGGACCATCCCTCGATGAGTCTTGATAAACTTTGTGTTTCTTAAGAAGGACCTCCCACGATGAGTCTTTTGACTCGATGGAGGCCTGAATAATAATCATCATCATCATCATAATAATAATAATAACAGAAATGCTCAAGATAGGAATTAAATTCAAGACTTTGGGGGAAGCCTTCACCCAGTTTTGGACTAAACATAGATTATGATGGTGGTGCATGAGCATTTTTAATACAGAAATTAAAAAATATTTTGTTTGATCCATATTGTGGGTATTCTTTCATTCACAGGTCTCAAACATTTTCTTTACTTTGTGTATCACCCCCCCCCCCCCCCCACTCCATCTACTATAAAAGCTGCTGCAAATTCATGTTTCCATGATTCTTTCCCAATAGAAAAAAATTGTAAATTTTCTATTTGCATTATTTTCCAATCCATCTTTTTTTTTTTTTTTGTTTTTTACTGTCACTTATTGTAATTTATATTGATAGATTTCTGATATGAGTGCTTTAAATGCTCCCATCTTATATTGTTCTTGTATTCCCAAAATCATAATCCAGTAAGCTTTTCTTAAGTTTGCACAACTCTCATCTCCCAACCTAGAGGACCAGATTCCTGTATTTACATCCTGCAGAAATAATGCAACAAAGCTTATACCCTTAGACATTGAATCTACATTGTCCACAATTTCTTATTCAATATAATCAGAGCGACCTTAACAGGAAACAAGTTCCAGGGGTTTCCCTCCATCTATCACCAAGAAGGATGTACCTCATAGGTTGTGGCTTCTCCACCAGAAATACAATGGAATTACCACCATCAATATACAATGCCATCTACCACCATCAATAATATTTTTTAATTAGAAGAAACACACGTATAAACCACAGTGAAAATTATTTAATTGTAAATATTTCATCCTAAGTATCTTAGGACATCATCAGTACAGTATTTAAACAAAATTAGGAATAACATACAGTTAGGGCACATGATTACAATAGAATCTCATGAAAACGTGCATAACGTGCTAAAGTAGTAAAAAAAAAAAAAATGTTAATTATTTAACACAATTTTGTATGATAATTTCCCATACTTTAGGAATAGTAAGAACGTCATTGCGGTTTAGGTTTGGTCTGTGTAGTAGGGCTTCAGAACTTTCTTTGTATAAATGTTCATGTTTAAATAAAGATCTATGTAAATGTTTAGCCTTTTCCCAATGGATCCTATGGTTTGGATTTTCAATTCCGTGTTGAGAGAGGCCAGAGCCATAAATTCTAGGAGGTCTTGAATGGTATGTCTTAAGTTTTTTGATTGTTTCTTCATCTAAGGAGGAAGTTTCATTAAGTAGCTTATTTAATTTTCCGAGTTGACGATTCGTAGGATCAAAATCCAATTTGGAGTAAGTATTACGATCTCGAAGAAGTAAATTCATTTTTCGGTCATATGAATTGGTATCAAGAACCACAGTGGTATTTCCTTTATCAGCTCTAGTAATGATTAAATTTTTGTTACATTTTAAGGAAATAATAGCTTTCAATTCCGACGGTGGGATATTTAATTCTGAAGGTTTGGCATTGTAGATCACTAAAGTGATCTACAATGAATTTACTTCTTCGAGATCGTAATACTTACTCCAAATTGGATTTTGATCCTACGAATCGTCAACTCAGAAAATTAAATAAGCTACTTAATGAAACTTCCTCCTTAGATGAAGAAACAATCAAAAAACTTAAGACATACCATGCAAGACCTCCTAGAATTTATGGCTTACCTAAGCTACACAAAACTAACGTTCCACTTAGACCCGTCGTAGACTGTATCGGCTGTCCAACGTACAAGTTATCAAGATTCTTATCTAACCTTCTCAGCCCTCACATAGGCCACTCAGTCTCTTCAATCAAAAATTCTACTGAGTTTCACACAAAAATTAAAGACATTCAACTATCAAAAACTGACTTGTTAATCAGCTTGAACATTGTCTCCCTCTTCACAAACATTCCCCATAAAGAAACAATAGAATTACTAACTCAAAAATTTCCGTCTGATATAGTTGAATTGTTCAAGTTTGTTATTGCATCAGGTTACTTCACCTGGAAAGGTCAAATTTACAAGCAAGAGGAAGGAACAGCAAAGGGATCTCCTTTATCACCAAACCTAGCAAATTTGTTTCTAGAATACCTTGAGGAAAAAATATTCACTTTTGAACCCAAACCAAAAATTTGGCTAAGATATGTCGATGACGTATTTGCAGTCTGGAATCATCCCGAACCTGAATTACAACTGTTTCTAGATAAAATTAACCTTCTTCATCATCGCATCAACTTTACGTTAGAAAACGAATCTCCACAGGGTATCTCTTTTTTGGATTTACACATCAAAAGAAAAGAAGACGGTTCCATCGCCACGTCCGTCTTTCGCAAGCCTACATTCTCAGGTCGCTACATTCACAATTCTTCTGCTCATCATCCATCTCAGAAATCTGGCATTATTAAATCACTAGTTTCCAGAGCACACAAATTCTGCTCCTCTGAAGAATCTTTAAACCAGGAATTAGAAGTTATCAAAAATACAGCCATCCTAAATGGATATAATCCCAAAACAACTCAAAAAATCATCAGTCACTTCTGCATACATCAAACCAGACAGGAAGAAGTGCATAGGATTCCCATACCTTACGTTAAAGGCATCTCAGAATGTCTTTCTAAAATTATGAAGAAATACAATTTTGCCATTACTTACAAACCTATCAACCAAATTACAACTTATTACCTTCTCCTAAGGACAAATTCTCACCCTTGATGTTACCTGGTGTTTATGAGATTCCATGCTCATGCAAATTATCTTACTTTGGACAGACAGGTAGGTCTGTTCAGAAACGCATCTCGGAACATGAAGACCACATTCGTCTTCTTAAACCGCAGAAATCTGGCCTCTCTCAACATGAAATTGAAAATCTAAACCATAGGATCCATTGGGAAAAGGCTAAACTTTTACATAGATCTTTATTTAAACATAACCGTTTATACAAAGAAAGTTCTGAAGCCCTACTACACAGACCAAACCTAAACCGCAATGACGTTCTTACTATTCCTAAAGTATGGGAAATTATCATACAAAATTGTGTTAAATAATTAACATTTTTTTTTTTTTTTTTTTTTTTTACTACTTTAGCACGTTATGCACATTTTCATGAGATTCTATTGTAATCATGCGCCCTAACTGTATGTTATTCCTAATTTTGTTTAAATACTGTACTGATGATGTCCTAAGATACTTATGATGAAATATTTACAATTAAATAATTTTCACTGTGGTTTATACGTGTGTTTCTTCTAATTATGAACGCACCACAGGTTTCGTTTTTAAAAAAAAAAAAAATATTTTTTGTCTACACATTGCATTTGTCTAGACTGATTTGCCTGTGTGTGGGATAAAAAACCGAGTTTCCAGGAGAAAAACTCTGTTACCTCTGTATGAGATTGGCTAATAATAACAATATGTGATCTTTAAGCATAATGCTAATAATTTTGTTATTTAAGCACTCTGAAGATTACAAAGAAAAAAATGAATACTGTTTATTAATTATTAATTTTTACAGCATGATAATGAACCAGAGCAACATCGCAAGCTATTTATTGGGGGTCTTGATTATAAAACAACTGAAGAATCTTTAAAGGGCCATTTCCAAAAATGGGGTGATATAATAGACTGTGTAGTTATGAAGGACTCAGTTACTAAAAGATCAAGAGGTTTTGGTTTCGTCACATATAAGCATTCTGCTATGGTAGATGCTACACAAGATGCTAGACCTCATAAAATTGATGGAAGAGAAGTAGAAACTAAAAGAGCAGTGCCAAGAGAAGTAAGTATATTACCAAAGTATCTGATCTTATACTTAAGATAATCATATGAAAAATGAATATTAGAAGTGAAAATGCCTAGTTTCTGACTTAGAAGAAAAAAATAAAAAAGTCTATTTTGATATATCTTTCAGTACATAAAACGCCTCTACCATATGTGGAAATTACACAAAAATTAGCATTGGACTTTACTATAAGTGACAACAGTGACTTTAAAAGTAACCATACAGGAAATAGACATTGTTTCGATTTATAGACAGCTGAACTGCTATTTTCATTTTATTAATTTAATATCAAGAAAGTTGTAATATATGCATAAAATAATATTATTTTATGCCAAAAATCAATATTAGAATAAAAGATGCCCAGTATCTGTTTAAAAACAAAGTCTATTTTAATATAAAAAATCTTGCTACCTCCAATCTCATATTCTCATACGGAGGTAGCAGGGCTTTTTTCCTCCAGAAAATCAGGCTTTTCATCCCATTTACAGATAAGTTCTATGTGTGTTCTCCTGACTGATAGGAGAAAAAAACCCTGCTACCTCCATATAAGATTGGCTAACTCACCTTCAATTGAAAAAGCCCATATAAAGATTCTTCTCATGAAGATGAGAACCAAACTCAGGTCTGTTCCAATTGAAGGGCACAATGCACTGTTGTTCTTTCTTCCAGGTGCACTACAGAGGTGCTCTGGTAATGAAATGGATCAGGGCAAGCTTGGTAATGAAAAATTATGTACTACCTAAATGTCATTTGGTGGGAAAAATTAATTGCATTTACTATTTATGTTTTTTAAAAATATACAAATACACAAATATACACACATATTTGTGTGTATATTTGTAAATTCGGCTAAATAAACCTTTCTTTCTTATGCACACTCCTTGTGATTTTGTAAACTAGGTAAACATTTTCTTCTTAAACAAGAGTAAATAATTTATGCCCTCCTAAGGGAATTGTATAAACAATAATGGGAAGAAGAAAATTTTATGATTAGATAAATTTTGGATAAAAATAATTTTATTTATCTAATTTATCCACTTCTATTGGAAAGAAGTAAACAAAGCATTTAACTTCTGCCTTCCTGGATTAAGAAGCTTAAATGTGCATTTAAGCTTCTTAAATTGTAACTGATTGCAACTGATGAAAGAGACACAGAGAAATCTAAGAAAACACAATATTTTTGAGTTTAAGTTACCCCAAAAGTTTTTCAAATTTCATGCTTTTCTAACAGTTAGCAGTCAACAGATATTACAAAGCATTGAAAGCTTGTAAAAGGGATAGTTTCACATTTATCAAGAAAAACAATTCCCACCCACAATAGGTTATTTGCAAACCTATAGTACATTTGTACTATGGGTTGGCTAAGGATATTTTTTTTAAATTTTATAAATTTTATATATTTTATTATTTACAACTAATCCTGCTCTAGAGAACCAAACATGGAACTTTTGCAAACCACTTCAGGTCTCCAGTAAGTGGGATGGTGATCTCACACCAGGCAATGAAATTTATCTATCACCTAAAGACAATCACAAACATCCATGCCCACAATGTGATCCGTTTAGAGAGTGGATATGCTAATCATTTGGCCAACCAGGCTGGCAAATTTTGGACAGTGTGTGTGTATATATATATATATTTTTTTATATTTTTTTTCTTTTGCATTTCTTTTCCATGTATTTTATATGTGATGATTAAATTGGAAAATGTATAATAGTTTGCCATTTGCCATTGTCCAGTAGATATCCACCTGCCACTCCCTCTAGTAGCCTGCTGTTTTTATTATTATTACACCCTCCATGGAGTCAGCAGACTCATCATGGGAGGTTCATTCAACTGATAATATATTTATTGTGCTGAATCTTAAAATTCTTAACACTCCATGCATTAACAACATATTCCGGTAATATTTGGTAAAATTCTCCATGTAAAAAATATACTGGTCATATCTTTTTCACCACATAATTTCCAGGGATGGCTTCATGTTCTTCCCCCTCTCACCTTCTACCCTTTTTCTAATCCCTTATGGATTAATCCAATAAAATTACCTAACTTAAACATGTCTATCACATCACTTCTTTTTCCTTTTATCCACCAAATTCTGCAATCCACGTTCTTTCAACTTCTATCCAACATTCCAGAGTTCTGATATCATCTCAGTCACATATTTCTGGATCCTCTCCAATGTGTCCACATCACAATGATAACCAGGTGACCAAATCTGGGAACATTATTAGTCTGACCAGTGCTTTATACAGTGTGCACATCCACTGTATGATGTGTAGTCTTTGCAACACTCACACTCCAATAATTTTCTCACAGATTTATTTCAACCTTAATTCTTTCTGTAGGGATGGCAAATAAGTTCATTCAGTGTATGTGTTAGTACAAGTTTATGCCATTTCGCCTGTCGCTATTGTTGCGCTACTGTGCAACGCTATTACGCAGTTGAAAGGCGACATTTCACATAACCTTTCAGTGAATTTTCGTTTTCAGTTGAGTGTGTGTAACATATTTTTAGAAATGGAAGGAAATAGCATACATTACCGGCATATTTTGCTTTTTTTATTTCAAAAAAAAAAGAAAAAAAAAAGGCAAACGAGCTGCGCAGGCCCATAAAAAAATATGGGCATACGTGCCTTAACAGAACACGTATGCCAAAAGTGGTTTGCCAAATTCCGTTTTGGAGATTTCGACATCAGTGATGGGCCTTGTACCAGTCGCCCGACCGAGGTTTGATTCAAGTGTTGTGAAGGATATCGTCGACAAAAATCTGTCACAAACAGTGTGGGAGATTGCTGCAACACCGAACATATTCCATACAAGCATTGAAAACCATTTGCACAAACTGCGATATGTTTCAAAACTCAGTGTTTGGGTGCCGCATAAATTGACTGCTCGCATATCCATCTGTGATTTGCTGCGACGCCGCCAAGAAAATGACCCATTTTTGAAGCGGATAATTACGGGAGATGAAAAATGGGTCGTGTACGATAACATAGTACATAAAAGATCATGGGGGCACAAGAGCGAACTGTTGCAAACAACCTCGAAAATGGGATTGCACCCAAAGAAGATCATGCTCTCTGTGTGGTGGGATTATAAAGGTGTTGTCCACTACGAGGTGTTACCGTCAGGCAGAACAATTAATTCAACTGTCTATTGCTCACAGTTAACGCGACTGGCCCATGCAATTAGCACAACGTCCTTAATTGGCAAATTGGAAAGGAGTTGTCTTTCACCATGACAACGTCAGACTCCACACATCATTAACAACCTGGAGTAAATTGTTACCTCTTGGCTGAGATGTTTTGCCGCATCCTCTATATTCACCAGACCAAGTCTGGTGAATACAGAGGATGCGCCACCTTCTGATTACCACTTAGTCTGATTGTTGCAGAATTCTCTGAACAGGAAAACCTTTGCTAATGAGGAGGCTGTCAAAAGACACCTGGATCAGTTTTTTGCCAGTAAACCTCAGGAGTTTTATGAACGCAGCATAATGAAGTTGGTGGACAGATGGCAAGAGGTCATTGATAAAGAGGGTCAATATATAACTGACTAGTATGTATTATATATACTAAATAAAATGTGTTTCATTCCACTCCGAAGAACAGAACAAACTTATTTGCCAACCCAATATTTTCATGGATGCTGCTACAAAATTGGCTACTGTCATTCCTCTGTTTTCCATGACATTCAATTACTTGTATGTCCATGTAAAATCTTGAGCAGCTGCTGGTTTTTATCCATACAGTTTTGAACAGTTCAGCTTTGATCTTAATGAACCAATTTATCATATCATTCTCCTTCTGTTTCATTTCTTATACTTTTGCTCTTTGGAAATGCCTTTCTCACGTCATTTTCCCTACAGAATACAAACTTTACTTGGTCAAGAAGCACATCATTATTCCTTCTTTCTCCTTATGGCAAGGCCTCATATTGGCACTCTTGTGTGAAAGGTTTCATGATCTCTTGTGTGTGTGTGTGTGTGTGTGTGTGTGTGTTTTGGAGTTGATATTAACAACAAAAAAAAACTTATCTGTATTCATTTGACCATGCTTTTTCTTCAGAGGGGTTTAAATGCAATAATGCAATCGTTTTTTTCATTTGAGATGTCTCTTCAGTGGAAAGGGAGAGATATTATGTACACAAGTAATATTATATATGTGTGTAACATATGTGTACAAACTGTATTTCATTAGTACAAAAGCATTATCACATTGATCTCATGTATAAATTAAATATGCCAAGAAATTATATTCTTGGTTTCATCCTTTATCCAAGTGTAAGCAAAGTTTGCGCATGAAGTCACTTCATGACTGGACTACTTGTATATATAGGTACATGACTTCACATGAATTGCCTTACTATCCCATAATACAACACACATATCCTTGCTGATATGTATAATACTATGTATTATGGGAAGGGTCACTACCCAGACTGGTTTCGACCTTTATTAAGGTCTCTCGCCAGTGGAAGCCAGACCCAGAAGTGATACCAATGTTGAAGTAATGCAGAAGTCATATTTCCATATACAAGTAGCCAAAAGTGTTTTAAAACTAAAATGTTCTGGATCTCATGTACTTTACTTTTTTGTCAGTCTCATAATTTGCAGACTTAGTACATTCTTTTTTAATTCTTAATTCTTTAGTGTTGAAATTTTACGTTGTGAAGGAAGCTTAGTAGATAGATTTGAGGGAGAGGGTTCAAAGTGTAGAAGAGAATGAGTGACTGGAATACACTGCTGGTAGTATTGTTGTTAGGCTTGCAATGAGTTTCTGTCTCTCTATGGAGGTATAGTAATAATAATAATAATAAAGTCATATCTCATGCCCTCTTCTCCCACATGAAATCTACTAACACATACATATATATATATATATATATATATATACAAAAACAGAAACTAGCTGATGAACAAATGCAACTGACAGATAATACATTTGTCTCATAGCTTGAGATGCATTAGCATTACTTCTAAATAACCCTGATCCTCTTATATCTTATATCAGCACCTCTATAATGTTGAGGTAGCTAATATTGGAGAGAAATTCTTCATTGGAATTCTTTTTAACTTGGTAAGTATCTTATATAATGGAATTGAAAACAAGTATTTCGGTCTTGTTGTTAAATGTACCCATTAATAATTTGACACGGAGTGAAAAAAAAGATAACTGGTTAGTAGTCACTGTAATATTATTAAGTTGGTTTTTTATATATTTTAATTAATTCTTAATTAAAACATATTAATTACACATCTTTTCTTATGATATTCAAGTTATGAAAGGAAGAAAGGAACATGCAGGAATAATAATTGACTTATTTTTATTTAGTTATTGTTATTATTACGTGCACTTGCATGGAGTCAGAAAATTCATTAGGAAAGATCCACATTAATCATTATTCACACAATAACCTTATTCGCTCGCAGAGCACTCACTACATTCCCTGGCAATACATTCCATGCATCTGTTACTCTCCAAGTAAAAAAATATCTAGTCCTCAGATCCATGATGACCACACTTCCAGGGGTGATCCTTCATTTTATTGCTACTTGTCTTGTATTGAAGAATTTCTTTTGTATCACTCTTATAGAATCCCTTTAGTAACTTATAAGTTTTTATCACATTCTCCTCTTTTCCACCTGTTATCAACTAGACTTTGCAACACACACACACACACACACACACACACACACACACACACACACACACACACACACACACACACACACACACACCTTCAATCTGTTGGAAGTTTTTCCCCTCCCACTTGGCTAGACTATAATAAATTTAGTTTAATCCTTTATTCAAGTGTAAGCAAACAACGTTTGCGCCTGAAGTATCTTTAGGACTGAGGCAACTCATGGTAAAGGTGGACTAAGCTCTCACCACTTGTCTTAGAATCTCCCATAATGCAAAGCGCATCTCCTTGTGGACATGTATAATGCTATGCATTAAGGGAAGGGGAACACTCTACAGACCTGCTACTATCTTGGTCACTTCTCTCTGGATCTTATCCACATATCTTCATCCCCAGTCAGTTATTAAATTATTAAACTGATAATTGTTCTTGATCACCAAAGCATCTTCGTAAGCACAGAGAAATGAAATGGTAGGTGCATGTAGGCTGATTAGCAGCAAAACAAACACAGGCTAACTCCACCATGGAATCCTTAGTGGTCTCATGCCAGTCCCAAGCCTGGATAAAGGAGGAGGGTCGGTCAGATGAGTATCAATGCTCTGACTGTAAAGAAAAAACTTATCTGATGCTTATAGGATCAACAGGTAAAACATGCCAGCTCGGACATTGCCCAGATCAACAAGGCCTGCGATACCAATTGAGCAATCTGGGTTGGATCGAAAAGTGGGATACCGAAAGGAAACAGAAATTGAAACTAACCGCACTGTTATCAGTAGGAACATGGAATGTGCAGACACTTTGGATGTCAGGAAAATTAGAATTACTCTGTGAGGAAATGAAGAGATACTGGTGTGATATACTAGGATTGGTGGAGATGCGATGGACATCATCTAGAGAGATCAATGGATGCGAAGTAATATGGTCAGGACATGACACCAAGCACGAAGCAGGAGTTGGCTTCCTTCTTAACAAAAGAGCTTGAGAGGCACTGTTAAGCTACAAACCAGTCAATGAACGAATCATAGGAGCAAGATTTCAGACAAAACCATTTAACATATCAATAGTCCAGATATATGCACCCACATCTGACAGCACAGATGAGGATATTGACTTATTTTACAATGATCTGACAGAGACAATAGAAACAATACCAAAGCAAGATGTGCTAATTATTGAAGGAGATTGGAATGCCAAAGTTGGAATAGATAATGATGGTTGGGAAAGAGTCATGGGAAAATATGGTTTTGGAAAAAGAAATGAATGAGGTGAAAAATTGTTAGAATTTGCTGTGGTCACGAGATGATGATCTGTAACACAAGCTTCCAACAAAAGGAGTGTAGAAAATGGATGTGGTGATCAAATGATGGGAAAACCAAGAACATGATTGATATGATTACAATTAAAAGCAGATGGATAACATCAGTACAGCAGTGTCGAACTTTTCAAGGAGCGGATATAGACTCCGACCATAGTTTAGTGATTGCAAACATCAAGTTGAAATTAAAAAAGAAATATAAACCCCAACATCAGAATAGAAGAGATACAGCAAGAATAAGTGAAGAAGAAATAGGAAGAAGGTACAGAACAATGTTAGACGAGAAACTTAAAAGTGTGGAGAAAGAAAAAAACTCGAATTTAAGAGTGAAAAGAGTAAAGAAGGCAATAGAAGATGCAGTTGAAGAAACAGTACCAGAAGAAGAGAAGATTAAGAAGAAATGGATTAGACAAGAAACACTGAAGTTAGTACAGGAGAAAAGAATACTGAAGATAAAAAGGGATACATCAGAACAAATAGAGGAGCAATATAGAAGAAAGTGTAATGAGGTGAAAAAAGCAGTCAGAATGGATAAGATGAAATGGTTAGAAGCCCAATGCAACAATATAGAACAGTACTATGGAGAGCATAAAACAAGGGAGGTATACAAAATGATCAGAACCATTAATAGAAAGTGGCAACCAAAAGAGATCGCAATAAAAGATGAAAAAAGCAAAGTATTGATGAATAAAGAAAAAACCGTACAGCTGTGGACAAGATACTGTAGTGAGTTATATGAAGAAAAACTAGATTTAGATAGCGTTGGAAAACTGACTGAAAAATTGAAGCAGATATCACCACCAGGTAATGAGCATGATATGGACATTTTAAAAGGAGGGGTTGAAAAAGCAATAGGATGGCTAAAACACAACAAGAGTCCTGATGACAATAACATCACCGGAGAAATGATGTTATCGAAGGACCTCCCACGATGAGTCTTTTGACTCCATGGAGGCCTGAATAATAATAATAATATTATTATTATTATTATTATTATTCAGGCCTCCATGGAGTCAAAAGACTCATCGTGGGAGGTCCTTCCTAAGAACATAAAGTCTGTCAAG
Organism: Typopeltis vanoorti; assembly: GCF_054136105.1. NCBI lineage: Eukaryota > Metazoa > Arthropoda > Arachnida > Uropygi > Thelyphonidae > Typopeltis > Typopeltis vanoorti. The sequence goes on along the minus strand of NC_143563.1, from coordinate 92,147,831 downwards.
ACTCATCGAGCGGAGGTCCCCCCCCCCCTGAGAAACACAAAGTCTATCATACCACTCTCTAAACTCACTGACCGTTCTTGCTCCCACCACTCCATCAGGCAATGCATTCCACGGCTCAACCACCCTCCACACAAAGAAACCACTCCTTACCCTCTTGCTCACAGTTTCCTTTCGTAACTTCCAGGGATGGCCTCTTGTCATCACTCCTTGCCGCTGTTCAATCAAGCGAAAGAACTCCCCAGTGTCAACCCTGTAACCACCTCTCAACAGTTTAAAAGTATCAATCATATCACTTCTCCTTCTTCTATCCACCAAACTCTGCAGTCCACATTCCCTCAGCCGATCCTCATAACTAACATGGTACAGTCCTGAAACCATCTTTGTTATCTGCCTTTGTATCCTTTCCACAGTTAATTTATCCCCTTCAAATCCTGGGGACCAAATCTGAGAACAATAGTCCAAGTGTGGTCTGATCAGAGACTTATACAACAGAATGATAACCCTCTTATCTCTGCAGGTCAGTGTCCTTCTCATAATTGCAGCAATCCTCTGTGTTACCTTTACCACCTTTGCAATATGTCCCCTAAACTTCAGGTTTCTATCAATCATCAACCCCAGATCTCTTGTCTCCTCCTACTTCCTCCAGTATAACTCCTCCCATAGAGTATGCAGCATCCCATCGATGTTTCCCAAACCTCACGACCTTACATTTTGCTGCATTAAACCGACACCACCATTCATTTGCCCATCTATCTAGCTTATTTAAATCCTCTTGCAGGGCTACCACATCTGCACTATTACTAATAATCCTTCCCAGCTTCGCATCATCCGCAAACAACTGAATATCCCCTTGCAATCCACTGGCAATGTCATTTATATAAAGGTTAAACAATATAGGTCCTAGAACTGAGCCCTGTGGGACCCCACTTGTAACCCTCTGCCTCCTTGAAACTGCTCCACCATATACACAACTCTCTGATACCTATCAGACAGCCAATCCTGAATCTAGTTGACCAATCTGACATCCAGACCCATGTGCTGCAACTTAAATATCTGCTTATCATGTGGTCAAATGCCTTCGCTAAGTCTAAGAAAATTGCAGTATATGCCTTTCCCTCATCTAATGTTCTTGTAACTTTATTATAAAAGGCTAGCATATTACTAAAACAAGAGCACCCTTTCACAAATCCATGTTGACTCTCACAGATAACATTACCCTCATTTGCACAATGCTGTATACGGTCCCTCACTACTTTCTCCAAGATCTTAACAACTACTGATGACACACAGACTGGCCTATAATTAGACACTTCCAGTCTGTTACCACCCTTATGCAATGGCACTATCTTACCTTCTTTCCATTCCCTGGGCACCTTTGCCAAAGCCAGACTTTCATTGAAATGCCAGGTTAAAGGCACTATCAGTTCCCTAGCACATTCTCTCAAAACTCGAGGTGAAATAACATCCAATCCCACAGCTTTACTTACATCCAGAGTACTCAGTACCTGAAACACACTCTCCTCCTGTACCTCTAAACCTCGAACCTGCTCTATCCCTGTAGTATTAAAACTGACTCCTCCAGGATGAAATACTCCAATAAAGTGTTCATTGAACAATTCCACTATGTCCTCTGTGTCAGTCACTCTATTCCCATTTTTATCCCACAATATCATTCTTCCACAGTCATTTCTCCTCCTAATGGTTACAGAAATGCACCAAAAAAATTATGTAATATGGTATGGAAAGAAGGGAAAATGCCAGAGGAGTGGGTGAAATCAATATTAGTGACATTATACAAGAAAGGAAATTAGTTAGAATGTAAAAATTATAGAACAATTGCCTTGACAAGTCAAATTGATAAAGTGATGATGATGATGATATTGACAGAAAGATTGAGAACACAATTGGAAGCATACCTTGCAGACAAGCAAGCATGATTTAGGAAGGATAGAACTACAATTCAACAGATTTTGATAATCAGGTTAATAGCATAGAAAGCTAGGAGAAAAAACAAAAACATATATACTCGCTTTGTTGATTTTCACTAAGCATTTGACAGTATTGACTAGAAAGTGACATTAGCAGTTCTGGAATCCTATTGAATTGATAAAAAACTAATAGCTATATTAAAAAATGTTTATCAGAATGTAGTTGCAGCAGTTAGAATAGGTGATGATTTGGGGAAATGGTTTAGAACAATCAGAGGTACTAGACAGGGGGACCCAATATCACCAAGCATTTTCATCGCACATTTAAAAAGAGCAATGGACAAACTGAAGTAAGATGAAAAGGAATATCTGTACAAAGAATGAGAATTAACAATCTGAGATTTGCAGATGACATTGTTATTATTGAAAAAGATGAAAGAGAACTACAAAAAATACCAAAACTGTTAAATGAGGAAGGGAAGAGATTTGGACTTGTTATGAACTTGGAAAAAACAAAGACAATGATATTTGGTGAGAAGGACATGAAACAAAAGATACAAGTGGATGGAATTGGTATAGAAAATGTAGAACAATTCACATATTTGGGAAGTAAAATGACGTATGATTTGGACTGTAAAAAAGAAATAAAGATCAGGATTGCAAAGGGAAGAAAATTTGAAGGCCATGGACAGAACCGGTGCTAGGGTCTTTGCTGCCCGCATGCAATGTCTATCTAAGCATCCTTGTAACGATCCAGGCGTGTGTGGTTCTTTTACGATAATAAAAATTTAAATTATTTGAAATTTCTTAAATAAATTTTGACAGAACAGCCACACGTTGGTTCGCTAAATGTAACGAACCGGGGATGTTGACTAGGCAGGATAATCATTAAAAACCTGAATATTCAAAAAATTCTCAAAAGCTAAAGCAAATTTTGATAAAGTCACTTCACTTTAATCGTTGAATATAATGATACAGGGATTATAGCCTTCTCACCGACCCGAATCGCTAACAAAATTAAAATGAATTTTAATTAAAGTTAAAATTTATTTGAACTAAAGTTTAAAAAATTCTTTCATTTTACAAGTTAGTAAATTCTTAGTAACTTGTAAAAATCTTTTAATAATTTTTATAATTGGAACTATCTTTTAGGAAAATAAAAGAAACTGAAGATAGATGAGAAAATAAGAAAAGAATTCAGAAATAATAATTAGAACATTTTATTAATATTAATATAAGTATTCAAAAATTAAAATGTTTACAGAATAACAGAAAATAAATTAAATTCATAAATATACTTGAAATTTTAATAAAAAAATTTTAGGGTTCTTGATTTCATATTCACCAAATTAGAAATAATGGTCTTAACATCTAATTCTGCACATACATCATTTTCAATAGCTATTAACGCCAAACTAACAAGCTTTTTTTGTGACATACTTGTTCTTAAGTAGGTTTTAATCAATTTCAACTTGGAAAAGGAACGTTCACCGCTCGCTACAATAACAGGTAAAGTTAATAGTATTCTTAAAGCAATTGAAAAGTTAGGGAAAGATAAATTATTGGACACAATAAAATTAAGAATATTGAAAGGGTTTTGAATATTTAAATTATCCTTTCAAAAAATATCCCGGAAAGCACATAACTCATCATATAGTTCTATTGCATTTACGTCTTTATTATTGCCGTCCATCAACAGAATCTCTAAATTGTCACAATTTTTTCGTAAATCTTCGTTGTTAATTTGTAGTAATCTATACAATAAATTGAAATTATCATAATATGTTTTTAGTTGTTCAAAACATTCTATTAACGAACACCTTGCAAAGTCTAGAAGTGTATAAAACACATTCACTCTAAATTTATTTTCTGGTGATTGTGGCGTTTCGTCATGATGCTCGTAGTCAAATTGTTGTGTCTTCTTTCATCGTCGAACTTCTGTACCAGTTTTAAATTCTTGTTCTCCATCCACCTCTTTACTCAGTTCTTTTGCCGTTTTTAGAACTTCTTTAAAATTTGTATCTGATCGATACTCTTGTAAGAATATTTTTAAGTTTTCGATAGATTCTAAAGCAAGTGTAATGTTCATATTTTTGTCTTGAAGCATTTTACTCACAGGCTTTATTCTGTTAATTAAATCATGCCAAATTAAAAGAGAACAAATAAATTTGTAGCTCTTCATTTTAGCATAAATGAACGGGGAATGAATGTAGGAAGACAAGTAGTATGATAGGAGAGAATGAGAAAATAATAGTTGATAGTGTGGAAGGTGTGAGTGACTGTGGAAGTTTAGGAGATGGTTTTGTTTGGGAGAGGGAATTTAGATTAAGAGTGACTGACCTGCAGAGGGAGATAGATGAGTTGAAAGAGGAGGTGGAATGTCTTGTGAATGAGAGCAGAAGTATGAAAGATAAGATTAGGAGAATGGAAGAGATAAATGCAAGGCGAATCAGAGTAGGAGAGAGAGAGAATTTAGGGAGTATGAGGGAGAAGTATGGGGGTGCTAGAAGAGGAGAGAATGGAAACAGTAGAAGAGAGGGAATGAGAGAGAGGTATGGGAATGCTAGCAGACGAGAGGATGGAAACAGTAGGAGAGACGGAATGAGAGAGAGATATGGAAGTGCTAGAAGAGGAGAGAATGGAAACGGTAGGATAGATGGAATGAGAGAGAGGTATGGGAATGCTAGAAGACGAGCGGATGGAAACAGTAGTAGGAGAGACAGAATGAGAGAGGGATATGGAAGTGCTAGAAGTGGAGAAAATGGAAACAGTAGGAGAGAGGGAATGAGAGAGATGTATGGGAGTGCTAGAAGAGGAGAGAATGGAAACAGTAGAAGAGAGAGGTATGGGAATGAAAGAAGAGGAGAGAATGGAAACAATAGGAGCGAGGGAATGGTAAGAGGTATAATGTATGGTGACTCAATGATCCGTGGTGTTCAAGATAGGATGCGTGAGGAGTGTTTGCCAGGAGGAACAATAGAAAGGGTGGCTATGGCAATTAAGAGAGGTGAAAGGGTGGATGAGATGATTGTGATGGTAGGAACGAATGACTTGAGTGGTAATGTAAGTCGGGCAGCGAGAGATATGAGATTTTTGCTTGAGACTGTACGAAAGAAGACAGAGAGAGGAAAAATAGTGTGCGTTGTTTATTATTTTAACGGTATAATAGAACACAGAAACTAAGTAAATAATTAATTTATTGACTTGATGCTGATATTTCGCTGGTATTATAACCAGCATCTTCAGAGCACAAAAACACTGTTTGTCACAATACGCGAGACTAAAACAACATGGTGTACTTAACCAAAATTGTAGCAGCAACACAAAGACTAGAGTCCTGATTTTGGCGCCCTCTATCTGAAAAAAAAAAAAAAAAAAAACGCTATCATATATTACTAGAGTCCTAGAAAAGTGCTAGTTTTTTCTTAATATGACTGTATCCCAGATCTTCGGCAAGTTAATACAGCCATACTTGTTGAGATTTGGAGTGTGTTTTAGGGCTTCTGTCGCCTCTAAGAACAATCTCTCTGATTTATATGGGTTTCTGTGTAGTACTTTTGTGTTTTTCCAGTTGATCCTGTGTGCAGGGGTATCCAGAGCATGGTCTGCTAGGCCCGACTTCCCATAATGATATTTCCGGACGTATCGTTTATGTTCGCTGATGCGGATATTCACAGTTCTTCCTGTTTGACCGTAGTAGGCTTGATTGCATGAGCAGGGTACTTGGTAGACTCCTGGATGTGATAAAGGAGGAATGCTGTCCTTGGGTGAGCGGATGAGGGTGGCTAATTTGCTACATGGTCTGAATGTGGTGCGTAGTTTATGTTTATTGAGGATTCTTGAGATCTTTTCGGATGTGCCTTTAATGTAGGGGATGGTGACTGTTTTGTTGTAGTTCTCTGTGGTAGATGGTGGGAGGGGTTTCTTAGGAGTGTTTAGTATTTTGTTTATTTTTTGTGGATTATAGCCGTTGGCCAAGAAGGTGTGGCGTAAGTGAGTCAGTTCAGCAGTCAGAGCCTTGTCATTTGAACAGATTGCTCTCGCTCTATGGGTTAGCGTTTTTAATATGCCATATTGTTGAGAAGGATGATGGTGTGATTGTTTGTGTAAGTATCTGCCTGTATGTGTGGGTTTTCTGAAAACTGAAAATGATAAGAAACCATCTGGGAGACGTGTGATGAGTGTATCCAGGAAGGGCAGACAGTTGTTGGCTTCCAGTTCCATTGTAAAGTGGATTTTTGGATGTTGGCTATTTAAATGTGCTAAGAATGTTTTCAATGTCTCAGGGCCATGTGGCCAAATAGCAAGCACATCATCAACATAGCGTAGCCAAAGTGTTGGTTTGAGAGTGGCTGTATTGAATGCTTGTTTTTCCAGGTGTTCTATGTAAAAGTTGGCAAGGGGGGGAGAAAGGGGGGAGCCCATGGCTGTCCCATCAATTTGTTTGTATATTTTCCTTTTCCATGTGAAATATCCTGCATGTATTGTGAATTTGAATAGTTCAAATATATCAGGGCGGAAGTGTGACTTCAATAGATTGAGGGTTTCTATTAGTGGTACATTTGTGAATAGTGAAGTGATGTCAAAGCTTACTATTAAGTCTGAGCTTTTTAGGGTGAGGTGTTGTAAGATGCTTTTTAGGTGTGCTGAATTTTTGATAAAGGAGGGAGAATTGTTAGTGAGAGTGGCTAGTAGCTTCGCTAAATGTCTAGCCAGTTTGTATGTGGGACTATTTATACTGTCCACAATTGGGCGTAGGGGTGTGCCTGGTTTGTGAATTTTTGGTGATCCATAGATCCTCGGTGTTTTAACATGGAAAGGTTTGAGTTTGTTAACTCAAAAAGGGAAATGGGTTAACTCGAAAGTGAAAATATACAAACAAATTGATGGGACAGCCATGGGCTCCCCCCTTTCTCCCCCCCTTGCCAACTTTTACATAGAACACCTGGAAAAACAAGCATTCAATACAGCCACTCTCAAACCAACACTTTGGCTACGCTATGTTGATGATGTGCTTGCTATTTGGCCACATGGCCCTGAGACATTGAAAACATTCTTAGCACATTTAAATAGCCAACATCCAAAAATCCACTTTACTATGGAACTGGAAGCCAACAACTGTCTGCCCTTCCTGGATACACTCATCACACGTCTCCCAGATGGTTCCTTATCATTTTCAGTTTTCAGAAAACCCACACATACAGGCAGATACTTACACAAACAATCACACCATCATCCTTCTCAACAATATGGCATATTAAAAACGCTAACCCATAGAGCGAGAGCAATCTGTTCAAATGACAAGGCTCTGACTGCTGAACTGACTCACTTACGCCACACCTTCTTGGCCAACGGCTACAATCCACAAAAAATAAACAAAATACTAAACACTCCTAAGAAACCCCTCCCACCATCTACCACAGAGAACTACAACAAAACAGTCACCATCCCCTACATTAAAGGCACATCCGAAAAGATCTCAAGAATCCTCAATAAACATAAACTACGCACCAAATTCAGACCATGTAGCAAATTAGCCACCCTCATCCGCTCACCCAAGGATAGCATTCCTCCTTTATCACATCCAGGAGTCTACCAAGTACCCTGCTCATGCAATCAAGCCTACTACGGTCAAACAGGAAGAACTGTGAATATCTGCATCAGCGAACATAAACGATACGTCCGGAAATATCTTTATGGGATGTCGGGCCTAGCAGACCATGCTCTGGATACCCCTGCACACAGGATCAACTGGAAAAACACAAAAGTACTACACAGAAACCCATATAAATCAGAGAGATTGTTCTTAGAGGCGACAGACGCCCTAAAACACACTCCAAATCTCAACAAATATGGCTGTATTAACTTGCCGAAGATCTGGGAGACAGTCATATTAAGAAAAAACTAGCACTATTCTAGGACTCTAGTAATATATGATAGCGTTTTTTTTTTTTTTTTTTTTTCAGATAGAGGGCGCCAAAATCAGGACTCTAATCTTTGTGTTGCTGCTACAATTTTGGTTAAGTACACCATGTTGTTTTAGTCTCGCGTATTGTGACAAACAGTGTTTTTGTGCTCTGAAGATGCTGGTTATAATACCAGCGAAATATCAGCATCAAGTCAATAAATTAATTATTTACTTAGTTTCTGTGTTCTATTATACCGTTAAAATAATAAACAACATGTTCGACGAACACAACATAGTGTGCGTGTTGCCTAGGTATGATAATGATGAGCTGAGCAGAAGAGCAGTGATATTGAATGGCATAATAGCGAGAATGTGTGACAAGAGAGGACTGGTATATGTGGATGCTTGGAGTGCGTTTGAGGAAAGAGAGGAGTTGTATGCGAGAGACCGTTTACATTTGAATGAGGAAGGACGTAGGCATCTGGAGAGATTGCTGTTCTGAATGAGTCAGTGTGTCCCAGGGAGGATGATAGCAGGAGTGGCCTCTTGTGGAATGCATACTTGGGAGAAGGGAGACAATGTCAGGTAACACTGAGCCCAGTGGAGTCTAGAAGGGATAATGCTGGGTATAGAAACAATGGCATTTATATGCTTTATACTAATGCTAGGAGTATCCGGAATAAGGGAGAGGAATTGGTGGCGCAGATAGCATCAGCCTGGCCAAAAATTATTGTGATCACTGAGACGTGGTTGACGGAAGGGGATATAACAACAGGAATAGAAGTCGCTGGGTATAGCATTTTTCGTCAGGATAGGAGGGGAAAGCGTGGTGGTGGGGTGCTGCTTATGATAAGTGATGACCTATGTCCTCTAAGAGTGGAGAATTTGAAAGGAAGTGAGACAAATGATTTTGAGAGCGTATGGTGTGAGGTAGAGGTAGGCAAGACAGGATATTTAGTGGGGTGTTGCTACAGACCCAGGAGCACAGAGGATGGGGACCAAGAGATGTTTAGACGGCTAAGTTTGGCAAGTGCAAGAAGAATGATTGTTATGGGAGATTTTAACTTCAGTAGTATAAACTGGAGAGAGGAAGATGCATGTAGCAATAGGGGAATGGAATTTCTAGAATTCTTGAGGGACAAATGTCTTAGGCAACATGTAACAGAGGGAACAAGAGGTTCAAAAGTTTTGGATTTGGTTATAGCATCAGAAGAGTTGATAATAACTGAGTTGACGTCTCTCCCACCAGTTGGAGAGAGTGACCATATGGTGTTGACTTGGAAAATGAATAGACATGCAGGAGTATCAAAGAGACGGGAACTTATGTGGAATTATAAGGCAGGTGATTATAATAGTCTTAGACGTCAACTTCAGGAAGTTCCATGGAGGGAGGAATTGGAAGGCCAGGATATCACCAGTGCGTGGGAAATTGTGAAAGAATATTTGTTATCAGCAATGGTAAGTTGTATACCCACGAGTGAAGAAGAGGACGCAATTTGGAGTAAAGTGGATGACAAACAATATTAAACAGGAATTGCATGCGAAAAAGAGGCTATGGAAGAGATATAAGGAGACAGGTGAAGAGATGCATGAGGAATATAAGACACAGGCCAGAAGAGTGAATAGTGTGGTAAGGAAAGCAAAACTGGAATATGAGAGGAGATTGGCCCTAAGATCCAAAGAAAATCCTAGGGAATTTTTTAGCTATGTGGCCAGTAGGAGGAGAAATGACTGTGGAAGAATGATATTGTGGGATAAAAATGGGAATAGAGTGACTGATGCAGAGGATATAGTGGAATTGTTCAATGAACACTTTATTGGAATATTTCATCCTAGAGGAGTCAGTTTTCATGCTAGAGGGATAGGACTGGTTCGAGGTCTGGAGGTACAGGAGGAGAGTGTGTTTCAGATACTGAGTACTCTGGATGTCAGTAAAGCTGTGGGACTGGATGGTATTTCACCACGAGTTTTGAGAGAATGTGCTAGGGAATTAACAGTACCTTTAACGTGGCTTTTCAATGAAAGTCTGGCTTTGGCAAAGGTGCCCAGGGAATGGAAGGAAGGTAAGATAGTGCCATTGCATAAGGGTGGTAACAGACTGGAAGTGTCTAATTATAGGACAGTCTGTGTGTCATCAGTAGTTGTTAAGGTCTTATATATCTTAATACAGCATTGGGCAGATGAGAGTATTGTTATCTGTGAGAATCAACATGGATTTCTTAAGGGACACTCTTGCTTTAGTAATATGATTGCCTTTTATAATAAAGTGAAAAGAGCAGTTGATGAGTGAAAGGCATAAACTGCCATTTTTTTGGATTTTGCAAAGGCGTTTGATAGGATGCCACATGATAAGCTGATATTTAAGTTGCAGCACATGGGTTTAAATGTCGGGTTAGTCAAGAGGATTCAGGATTGGCTGACTGATAGGTATCAGAGAGTTGTGTATGGTGGGACAAGATCAAGGAAGCAGAAGGTCACAAGTGGGGTTCCCACAGGGATCAGTACTGGGACCTGTATTGTTCAACCTTTATATCAATGATATTGTCAATGGATTGCAAAGGGAAATTCAGTTGTTTGCAGATGATGTGAAGCTGGGAAGGATTATTAGTAATAGTGCAGATGTGGTAGCCCTGCAAGAGGATTTAAATAAGCTAGATAGATGGGCAAATGAATGGTGGTGTCGGTTTAATGCAGCAAAATGTAAGGTCTCGAGGTTTGGGAAACATCGATGGGATGCTGCATACTCTATGGGAGGAGTTATACTGGAGGAAGTAGGGGAGACAAGAGATCTGGGGTTGATGATTGATAGAAACCTGAAGTTTAGGGGACATATTGCAAAGGTGGTGAAGGTAACACAGAGGATTGCTGCTATTATGAGAAGGGCACTGACCTGCAGAGATAAGAGGGTTATCATTCCATTGTATAAGTCTCTGATCAGACCACACTTGGACTATTGTTCTGAGATTTGGTCCCCAGGATTTGAAGGGGATAAATTAACTGTGGAAAGGATACAAAGACGGATGACAAAGATGGTTTCAGGACTGTACAAGGATAGTTATGAGGATCGGCTGAGAGAATGTGGACTGCAGAGTTTGGTGGATAGAAGAAGGAGAGATGATATGATTGAGACTTTTAAACTGTTGAGAGGTGGTTACAGGGTTGACACTGGGGAGTTCTTTCGCTTGGTTGATCAGCGGGAAGGAGTGATGACAAGAGGCCATCCCTGGAAGTTACGAAAGGAAACTATGAGCAAGAGGGTAAGGAGTGGCTTCTTTGTGTGGAGGGTGGTTGAGCCATGGAATGCATTGCCTGATGGAGTGGTGGGAGCGAGAACGGTCAGTGAGTTTAAAGAGTGGTATGATAGACTTTGTGTTTCTCAGGGGGGGGGGGACCTCCCCTCGATGAGTCTTGACAGACTTTATGTCTTAGGAAGGACCTCCCTAGATGAGTCTTTTGACTCCTTGGAGGCCTGAATAATAATAATAATATAATAATAATAATGTTTGTGCTTCATGCTGAGTTTCTTTATTAAAATTTTCATATTAATTTTTCCTAACTGATATCGTAGAGGGTGGATTGCATTAATTTTACTTTTCCATCGCGTTTCTGATGGCTGTTTCAATGTTAAATTTTTTTCGAACTTTAAAAGGATTGCCCAACGTTTGTAAGAGAATGAAAAGAAATTATATATTTCTTGAATAATTGCAAAGAAACTAATTGTATCTGCATTCACTTTGGCTGCATCATTAATGATTAAATTTAGAGTGTGAACAGCACATGGCAAGTAAAAAGCTCGAGGATTTTTGTTCATAAGCAAATTTTGGAGCCCATATTTTTTCCCTTTCATATTTGCCCTATTGTCATACCCTTGACCTCGCATGTCTTCAATAGGAATATTCCATTTTTCCAGTTGTTCCACTATTGTTGCATATAAACCACGTCCTGTGGAATCTGATATATCAGGGAAAACCTAAAAAAGTTTTCCCTGATCTCGACAATTCCATTGTCACAGGAAACAAAGCGAATAATAATGGTCATTTGTTCTGTTTTACTTGCATCAGGTGTGCAGTCTAAAATTATGGAATAATATTTAGAATTTAGAATTGATAATAAAATTGTATTCCTGATTGCATTACTTAAAGTTTCCAATATTTCATTTTGACTGTCTTTACTCAAATAGTGTACACTATTGTTTCCTTGTAGGGCCCTTTCAACATGATTTTCCACAACAGAATCAAACTTCGCAAACAGTTCGACTAATTTTAAAAAATTGCCGTTATTCCTTTCATATAATTTATCAGATGATCCGCGAAAAGCTAAATTTTGGCTACCAAGGAATTTTATAATTTCAATCAAGCATTCTAAAACATTCGTCCAGTGTTTCTTTTCCATTTCATACATGCTTTGAGTCTGGCAATCAATAGTAGTTTGTTTTTTAAATTTTTATCAAGTTCCTTCCATTTTAAGAAATTTTTCATGTGAGCTAAACTAGTCTCATGTCTATACAAAGTTGTACTTACATTTCTCGAATCGTTATAACCTTCTACAAGATTACTTGATTCAATAGGTGTGACAAGTTTGCAACAAAAGCAAAAAGCAGAATTTAAAGTTTCGGAATAAATGAGCCATGTTCTTGGGACGAGCTCCCCATTTTCCATTTTTCTATTATAATACGTGTCACCAAATTTACGACCATATGTATCTCTGGGATATATTATATTTTTCTTTTGAACAGGCCCCATTTCAATTAAAACAACTCATAATTTTTCATCAATATTTCCCCATTCACCTGGATCTTCTAAATTTACAGAGACTAACAATGTGTTAGTTTCGTGGTCAACTACAACTAAATCTTCTCCTAAGTGTTTTTCACTTAAATCCAGCATCTTGTTATCTTGTTCAACAGTTATAATAGCACTTTGATTCAAACTGGATGATGTGCACGGTTTGCCAACTCTGATTTCTGATGTATCGAGTTGGTTACAATCTGCATCAGAATATTTTAATATTTTAACAAATTTATTAAGAGCCCCAGTTTGTTTCTTAATATCTGCTTCTTTCGCAGCATGATGCTTACGATTTTGTGCACCAGATAACTTTTTTTAATTTTTGATTCCATTTCTATTTTATACCCACCAGAAATTATTACACAACACGACACAGAGACGAAACAATAGTCTGCACTGTGCTACTATCAGTAGCCTACTGAGATGCATAGCATTATAAATCAACTGTTGCTATCCTGTCATTACTGCGACATTGTAAAATTTTATAATTATTTTAACTTTGTATACTTGTAATTTCTATTAATTACTTGTGATGTCGTTTTTCTTTACTTTATACTTTATTCTCCGTTATTCTAATGTAGCTGTGCATGCTTTCTCTCTTTCAGAATCTCTCTTGTTTATATTATTATGTGCTATGTTTACAAGAAAGTCAAATAACATTTATTTACATTACTATGAAATGTACACGAATTTAAACATTGGAGAGATTGCTTTCTCTATCCTTCTATAAAAACTCTTTAGCAAAATTTAGAACTTTTTTCTTCAACTTTAAAATACTTTCTTTAACACAAAACGTTATCTACTCTCAGTTTACAAATTTTACTTATTGAACTCCAAGCTTACTCGCAAAGAGGTTACTTAAATCTCTCTGTTAAGTTATCTTTACAAATTTGATATCAACTTCTAACATGCCAATTGATTCTCTTAAGGACACTTCTTAACCTTATTACACATACGTTAAACATATATCTTAAAAGTCTTTCTAATACAACTATAAGAAGAATTATATAAAAGTTTTGAACTTACAAAGGCTCTGTATCTCGCAATTATTGAAAAATCTTTCACTAAAAATTCTATAGCAATTCTTTCATCTCAGATCTTCATCTGGAATTTTGGCTTCGGCTATATCAATTGGGAATGTAGCAGGACTCGTACAGTTCCAGAAAAATGTTATTCTCCCACAGCGAAAAGAAAAACTAACGAGCGAAGGTACTTCGGGAAATTTGCCTTGCCTCATTTCCTCTACTTGGGCTAGCCGAAAATGACTGCTGTCTTAAGTAGCTTGAATTGCCACCTCTAAGAAACTGAAAATGCCGCCTCCAAGAAAAATGAAACTGTTGTCAACTGTCAATCAGGATCCCTCTAGACTGGAAACTTTTCTCTTCTATGGCATTTGGGACTTCTCCTTTCGGCAATTTGAAAGCCCTGTCTGTGGCCTAGAAGTCGTTTCTCTCTAGCGACGTCTCGAACTGAGAAGCTCCTTTCTGGAAGCGGAAAACTCCTCTCTCAACCAACGTCTGGATCTGGGATGCTCTCTGACAATGCCTGGAACTGAGCAGCTGTCTCTCTTCGGCAACGTCTGGGACTGGGCAGCTTTAGCAATGTCTGGAATCGAGCTTCCTCCTCTTTGACAGTGTCTGGAACCAGGCAGCCTCTCCTGTCTCTCTGTGGACTTCTCTGGAACCGCCCCCCCCTCTACTTCTGCAGCAATCTCTGGTTCCGTGCAGCCCCTTCTGTTTGCTTCAGTCCCTTTTTATTATACCTCCTCTGAGACCTTCCATGAAGTTTGGCAACCCCCCAAAGAATCAGTATGATTCTTTCATCTTAAGTTTCAAGTTTGGCATGCCTTTTGTTCTCCTCCGCTTTCTTTTAATTGTAAGTTGCCGGCCATCGGAAACCTGTTTGAACCTTTCTGACTGACTTAGCAGATGTTTACACTTAGAGCCTGCAAGCTTTTCTCATACAAACAAATTTTAATAACAATCTTTCTAATGCCGCCATGTATATTACATTCAGCTTCAGCCTTTTATTAAAGCAGTATATACAGTTAACTTCCAGAGTGTTATTTACAATAACATCTAAAACAAACTATACAGAGACAAACAAAGTTTATTTTTACAATATTCACATGGGACTTAACCTAAGTAAATAATCGAATGTAATGTGCTTTGGAATATTTAAGCTACAATCGAGTTTTTACAGTACCATATGACTGGCTACGTAATAAAACAATTGTTTCGTACAAAACATTTTGCATAAAAACTGTTCACCATTTCACTTTAGATTGTGGAGGCAAGCATTTAGCCTGCTCTCGTTCCAAAATTGTAAACAGCCGGCAATATACAATTTTTTTAAAATTTTTATTCGGTGTGTCCGGCCTTATTTATTTTAATATTGATTATTCTAAGAATTTTTTGTTTTTATGATAAAAATTTTGTTTCTTAAAAATGAACTTATGACCCGTGCCCTGGCACCCCCTTCGTAGCGGCACCCGCATGCACTGCATGCCCGCTTCCGGCGGCCCTGGCCATGGATAACATCTGGAAAAATAAAGTGATCAGCCTGCAAACAAAACTAAAAGTACTGGAAACATGCATCTTTAGCAGTGTACCGTATGGATCTGAACCATGGGTAATAAATAAGGAATCAAGAAAAAGAATTTTGGCGTTTGAAAGAACTTGTTACAGGAAGATTCTAAGAATAGGATGGGTACAGAAAATCGCAAATAAAGAACTCTATATCAGAAGATACAACCAAAAGAGAATCTAATACAGAACATTATAAAATGGAAGCTGCAATTATTTGGACACATCAGTAGAATGAGTGAGGACCAGAAGATAAATACATTATCCTTTCTTTTAGTGTTACACGGTGATCAGCATTCATTTTAGAAATTATGGACTTTACAACCATGTTATAGATAACTCTTTAATTTCCTGATGATATTAGTGTCTACAGTATTACTTGCTCCTGCAAAATGACATATTTTAGTCAAAAGAACAATCACTATCCAACTGGATGGACATACATGAAGTAATTCAATATTTACACTACAGCCACTCTGGGGGATTACAGATCATATCATTCATTAAGATAATCAAATTCATCAAAAAAAAAAAAAATTATAAAGATGTAGATATAAATCTGAGAGCCTGTTTTTGAAATCTGAGAGCCTGTTTTTGAAATCTGTCATAGCTTTATAATTTTGTGCACTCTACTAAAAATATGGGTTTTTTAGTGAATTTAAATTTAGTGAATTTTTTAAATGAATTTAAAGTCATAAGCAATGCTTTTTTCAAAAATGGTTACAGCCAAAATACTATTAACAAAATTTTCTACAAGACCTCAATAAAAAACTAAGATAAACCAGACTACAATAAAACTATAACCATTCCTTACATTAAAGGGACATCAGATAAAATAAACAGAATACTACAAAAATACAACCTCAGCCATCTTTAAACCTCCTGCAAAATTAAAAAGCTCACTCAACTCATCCAAAGACCCACTCTCTCCGCTGGCCCACCCTGGAGTATACCATATTTATTGCACCTGTAATATGCCATATAGGGGGGAAACAGGACACACAATTCGTATCAGACAAAAAGTAGTTTTGTCTGATAGGAATTGACACATTAAATATAATAACTATGGTGAAGTTGGCCTTTCTGACCATACCCTGAACACTTTAGAATTGATTGGAAAAGCACCAGTTGTTTACATCACACCAAAACATGGTATGAACACAAATTTAAGGAAGCCTGTGAGATTCTTATCAACTACCCCCAATCTGAACAATAATGATGGTCTAAAAATCCCAAGCATATGGAAGGCACATATTCTACCCACAGAACCTTTCTCTCTAAGAGTTAACTATAAACAGGACTGTAGGTAATCCAGAATCCTAAATCTAAAATAACAATTGTAATGTTAAAAAAGGACATCATTGTTACTGAAAGAAGACTATCTATAAGAAAGAAGGTTTTTCTACGAATTTAGCTCTGACGTAGTTTCTAAATAATTAATTAATTTGTATTTTTTTTTTTTTCACTAGAGGTCATGCCAGTAGAATAACCGGTGAGCAAATCATCGTTTCTTTAGCTTACTGTGTGCAACCTAACTCAGCTTGTCCTTATATACTTGTATATACTCCAGATGATAATCTTAATATGAAGATTGAAACATCAGGAAATTTAAAGAGTTTTCAATAACACAGTTGTAAAGTCCATAATTTCTAAAACGAATAAAGACATTTACGTTTGGTATTTTGGATGGTTTAAACAGAAGAGGTAGACCATACAGAGAATGGATAGACTCTGTATGGTCTATCCATATAAAGGACTGGTGTGGAATAGGTGTACAGAAACTGCGACACTGTGCACTGAACAAAGAAAGGTAGAAGAAGATGGTGAAGGAGGTATCGGACACTAACAGGCAGTGAGCCCATGGTTCGTGATAATGATGAAACACAGGCTGAGTACAAAATGGCATAATCCTACAGTCTTAACTGATGTCCCCCCCCCCCTCCATCCATGAGCAAGCACGATTAGATGATTGTGATCATTCGGTTGATAGCCTCATATAGACCCAGATTTTTAGTAGAGTGCACAATCATATATATTTATGTTGTGATAATATTATAAAGCTATGGCAGATTTCAAAAGCAGGCTCTCAGATTTATATTTACATCTTTATAATTATTTTTTTTCGATGAATCTGATGATCTTAATGAATGATGTGATCTGCAATCCCCCAGAGTGGCTGTAGTATAAATATTGGAATTACTTCTTGTATGTCCATCCAGTTGGATAGTGGTTGTTCTTTTGACTAAAATATGTCATTTTGCAGGCGCAAGTAATACTGTAGACACTAATATGATCCAGGTGATGGATAGGATCTCTTGGTGAGTGGGTAATGGGTAGCTACTTTTTGGTAAAGGATGAATATTATATCTTTTAAGAACATATGAAGTATTTTCTCAGGTGTCTGAAAAAAAAACAAAACATCCATTTGCACCCCTTATATCATATAAGGGGTGCAAATGGATGTTTTGTTTTTTTTAATCTGAATTTTGCGGAGGGTTAAGTTTAGGAGAAAAATATAGTTTTGATTTTTTCTAGAGAAGAGCTAATGACTAAAAATATAAGTGTCAGGAATACGATTGGTATTAGTAGAGGGGCTAGTATGGTCCAAACATATCATATTATACAGAATCAGATATATTACAAACTGTTTATTGGAATCTGCCACAAAGCATTGCAACATTATTGTAATCTAAATAAATATAGCTGTCTCACTCTACAAAGCAGTTGGAAGACTATTATCATGAGAATGTCAGTTGAACAATGAACATTAATCCTCCTCCCACCATGCTCATAAATGGCACAAGTTAGGACTGTAGGATTATGTCTTCACTCAGTCTGTATTTGCTTTCCTGCAGTTGTGTCTACATGTAGGCTCATATTTTGGATCCGAGCAAAAATTGTGAGCATGTTGCCATGGTATGATAATGCAGAGTGGAGGAGAAGAGCAGTGATGACGAATGAGATGGTAGTGAGAATGTGCAGGAAAAGAGGTCTGGAATATGTGGATGCATAGAGTATGTTTGAGAATAAAAGAGAGCTATATACAAGGGATGGATTACATTTGCATGCAGGCATTTGGAGAGACTGTTGCTTTTTGAACAGATGAGTCTGTCAGAACAGGGAAACTAGAATTGCACAAGTGAAATGTTGTAGAAATGGCCTCATGTAGTGATAGTGGCTTGAAAAATGGGGGGGGGGGTACACAATATTACAGAACCAGGTGGAATGTGAGGAGAGTAATAATGGCTATAAGAATACTGGCAATATGCTAGTTTTTCTGTATACAAATGCCAGGAGCATTAGAAATAAAGGAATGGGTTTGTGGCATTGATTGACTCAATCTCTCCAAAGGTTGTTGGTATCAGTGAAACTTGGTTAACTGAGGAGGAGAATGTTCTAACAGGGATAGAAATCGAAGAGTATAGCATACTTTGGCAGGATAGGGAGAGTAAGCATGGTGGTAGAGTGCTACTCATCATAAGAGATAAATTGTGTGTTCTCAGGGTGGAGAATTGAGAATCTCAGTGGAAATAACATCAGTGGCTTTGAGAGTATATGGTGTGAGATAAATGTTTTTATCTAAGATATTTAGTGGGATGTTGCTACAGACCAGGGAATATAGATAGTGATGAGCAGGAAATGCTTAGGCAAATTATTTTGGCAAGTGCAAAGCAAGCAATAATTATGGGGGACTTCAATTATAGTGATATAAACTGGGCAGAGGAGACAGCATGTTGTGGAAGGAACGTGAGGGTCAAGAGTTTTGGATTTGGCCATAGTATCAGAGGATCCAATTGTGACTGAGATGACATATTTGCCCTCATTGGTGAGAGTAATAAGGTAGTCCTGACTTAGAGGATGAATAAGCATGTGGAGGTATCAAAACAGAAAGAATATATGTGGAATTATAAGGAAGGTAACTATCATAGACTTCGAAACCAGCTTGCAGTAGTACAATGGATGAAAGAATTTGAAGGAAAATGAGTCATTAGTGCATAGGAGATACTTAAGAAAAAAATTGTTAACAGCAATGACAGATTTTGTACCTTGAATGAAGAAGAACAAAGCAATTTGGAGTCAAGTAGATGACAAAAGAAATAAAAAGGGGAATTACGGAAGAAAAAGAGAGGTGGAGAACAGTTGCCTGAGGAATATAAGGCTCAGGCTAGGAAAGTGACTAGCATTATAAGGAGAGAAAAATTGGAATATGAGAGGAGACTGGCACTGTAGTTCAAGGAGAAGCCCAAGGAAGGTTTTTTTTTTTTTTTTTTTGCTACGTGGTGAGTAGAAGGAAAAAAAATAGTAGTGGATGGATTACTTGCTGGTAGATGGGAATTGGCTGACTAAAGCAGATAACATAACTGAGCTATTTAATTATCACTTTATTAGAGTGTTCCATCCTGGTACTGCAGGCTATATTCCTAGAAAGGAGTGGTGAAGTGTTAGAAGTGAATGAAGGGGATGCAAATCTACCATACAATTATATAGAATTTCACCTATTTTAAAGGAATATGGTATGAAACTGACTGCACCATTAATTTGGCAGTTTAATAAAAGTCTTGCAATGGGACAAGTTCCTGGAGAGTGGAAAGAGGATGAGATAGTACCATTGCATAAGGGGGAGTGGTAGAATGGAGATATCAAACTATATGCCTCCTCGTATTTCTTTTGTAGTTGTTTAGAGTTTGGAAAAATTGGTAAGAACTCATATACAGAATTGGGCAAATGATGGTAATATTATTTATGTAGGCCAGCACTTGTCTTAGCAATCTTGGTTGCCTTTTACAATAGAGTAATAAGAGTAGTGGATGAAGGTAAGGCATGCACTGTCTTTTTTTTTTTTACCAAGGCATTTAACTCAGATGCTGGCGAAGTGAGAAAATGTAACAAAAGTGATAAGGTGGGGTCCCACAGACCCACCCAAATAATGTAGTGTATTATAGAAATCCATATCTTTTTAATCAATATTAGATTACTTATTGTTTAAGATTCTTCCTCACAGTCTTGTTCTGTATCAGACTCATGGTTACTGACTAATTCTAAATCAATTTCACTATCATCATCTCTGCTAAATGGCTCCTCGTCTGTCAACGCGTCATCTATAAGTTGATGTAACCTCTGTTCTTCCTGCTCATAACTCATCTGGTAAAAAAAAAGATATTATTCTCAAAATACCCTCTAAATATTTACGAAAACGTATCTGCTTATAGTTGGTATGTAAAAATATAGAAGACAGCAGTAACGATAATATTTTAGTAGAATATACATGAAAACAACTTATGTTTTGGAAGTAAATATAGTCACACTTTTGGTAAGGTGGGGTCTGGTGGACCCCAGCACACTTTACACCTCTGCACACTAAACTTGCTTGCACGCAACAGCCTGTCGTCTATGGCATCTAGTAGCAGGTTACGAGAGGGGAAGGAGGCATGACTCACTGCTACATGTTGTTAAAAAGCTATAGTCAATTTAATATCTTTGGGGTCTATGACACCCCACCTTACTAATGCCGGGTTAACAGGATACCACACTACAAGTTTAATTTTTAAGTTGCATCATATGGGTTGGATATCGGTTTAGTAAATTGTATTGGGTTATTGGCTTGCTTATAGCTATCAGAGAGCGTATATGGGGAAGCAGTATCAGGGAGTAGAAAGGTTACAAGTGGAATTCCACAGGGTTCAGTCCCGAGACCATTACCGTTTAGCCTTTATATTAATGATATGATATTGTCACAGGCCTACAGGGAAAGGTTCAGTTGTTTGCAGATGATGTGAATCTTGGGAGGATTATTAGTAACAGTGCTGATGTTTTGGCTCTTCAAGATGATTTGAATAAGCTGAAAAGTGAGCAAATGAATGGAGATATCAGTTTAAGGCAACTAAATGTAAGGTTTTAAAATTTGCGATCCACAATGGAGTGCTTCATACTCACTCAGTGGAGTTATACTGGAATAAGTAGAGAAAGCAAGGGATAAGGTGATTGTGCTAGAGATTTGAAGTTCTGAGGATTGTTTGAGGATAGACTGAGGGCATGCAGACTGCAGAGTTTGGTGGATAGAAGGCAAAGTGGGGATTGAAGGACTATTATCATATTAATACTGAGGGAATTTTTCATATGGTAGAACGAGGGAAAGGAGCAAGGACAAGAGGCCATCCTTGGAAGTTGCAAAAGAAGGTGGTGGGTAAAAGGGTAAGAAGTAAGTATTTTGTGTGTGGAGAGTGGTAGGAGCATGGAATGCATTGCCTGAGAGGGTGGAGAACATACAGACTGTGGATGAGTTTAAGTAGTATTATAGACTGTGTTGATCTCTCACAATCAATCTTGTAATGCTATCAAGGGTCAGGAAAATAATAATAATAATAATTTCAGTTCTTTGTGCCTCTAAAAATGCCTTAGTTAATGTGGCAGAACACTGGTTATATAAATTACTAACTAAATAAGTTACCATATTTGGTGGTGTATAAGATGCACTTTTTTCCTTTGAAAATAGGTCTGAAAAACAGAGTGCATCTTATATCCGACACTCAGTTTTTTATTACTTTCATTTCTGGAAATTTTCTCTGTTCCCATTTACGCAATTTCATTCTTACTTCCTTGCAGTGTGTGAGAGCATTTCCAGTTACATTAGTTATGTATTCCAGTTACTGGAATAGATTATAGTATTCAAGTTATGGATAGATAACATTTGGTCTAGGCGCACTGGTGGATTGTTGAAGAAGCCTGCCCTGCTAGTATGGGATCAGTTTCGTTCTCACAGAACAGAAGATGTTAAAAATAAACTCAAGGAATTGAAAACTCAGTTAGCTGTAATTCCTGGAGGTCTAACTAGTCAAGCTTCAACCGTTAGATGTCTGTATTAATAAACAATTTAAGGGATTTATGAAGGAGAAGTGGAACACTGCATCCAGAAGACTGCTGGATGCAGTCTTCAGACTTTGAGGTTATGCCATCAGGAAGAAGGAAGAGGCAGGGGCACGCCAGTAGTGTCCGGCACCTGTGTGCAAAACTTTACTTGGCGCTCCTATACCCCTCCCTCCAATAAAAAATCACTTTATTAAAACGTATCAGTGAGTAAAAATGAAATATGAAATATATTAATTGTAAGTTTATTGAACAAAAAGCAAAAATTATAAAAAAAATGTATAGAAAACAATAAACATACAAGAAGGGTACAAAAACAACAAAAATAATTTGAAAAAAATAAAGTAAATAAATAATAATAAAATAAAGTAAATAAATAATAAAATAAACAAATAATAGTAACTTACAAGTATATAATATAGGAACATATTAAACATTATTGGGTAAAAAAAATAGTTAAATATTTAAACAGAAAGAAAAATCACTTAGTGAATTGAACTTTTCTAGTTTTCATTAATGAAAATTCTCGAATAATATCATGTATAACAAGTTGATCCAAAATATCTGACTCTATTGATATAATGGCAAGATTTGAAAGTCTGTCTTGTACCATTGTGAGCGCAAGTAGTTTTTAATAATTTTAAGTTTAGAAAAGGACCATTCCGCAGATGCTACAGATCCCGGTAATGACAAAAGAATCCAAAGAGCAATTGTAAAGTTTAGATAAACTGTGGTTAAGTCGTTTGAATAAATATAATGAATTATCTGATATATATAGTTTTTAAAATTAGAAATAAATGGTTGACAGTGTAAAATTTCTTTGCATAAATCGTCTGCGTCAATAACTGAATGATTCTCATGTGTTAATTTTTGTCGTAACTTTTTACAAGATAATAAATATTCTTTATTTTGTGACGTACTTAACAAACACAAAAACTGAAATTAATTCATATGTTCTTTTAATAAAGTAAATCTTTCCTACAAAGATTCTAATGTTTGATCTATTATGCAGAGAAAAAAATTTACTTTAAATGAAATTTCAGAATCTACTATATTTTCATTTTCATGTTTGTAATCAAATTGTGTCGTTTTTTTTACTTAGTGGTCTACTACAAAATACAGATTCTGCGTCAAATTTTGCTGCAATTAATTTTGAACTTTCTACAATTTCTTTGAAAGTTTTATCAGACCTATAATCTCCCAGATGAGTCTTTGACTCCATGAGGTCTTGGGGTAATAATAATAATAATAATCATTTAAAAATTGATTTAGATCATTCAATGCATCTAAAGCAAGTTGGAGATTCATAGATGAAGACTGGGATAGTAAAGGCGCCAAAGATTTGGCACCTTTACTATCCTGGCGCCTGTGTGCATTGCACATATGGCCGGCATGCCCCTGGGAAGAGGCCTAGCATTTCGCAAGTTTGTGATTGGGTCAAAGCTTCGTGGGATGCTGTGAAAACTGAGACAGTAGTTAAATCATTTAAGAAGTATGGTATTAGTAATACACTGGATGGTACAGAGGACAGTTTGTTGTATGAGGACTAAGATTCTGATTAAGATGAGGTTTTAGCTCTGAGATGAATTTCTTGGTTTTGATGAAGAAGATTAAAAAGTGGGTACTCTTTCCTAGTTAGATTAGGTATTTGTTGAAAGTAGATCTACTTGTTAATTTATATTTGAAATACTGTAAATTCATTATAATATTCAGTGATAAAGTTTTTTTCCTAAAAAAATGTGTACCAAAAAGGGAGTGCGTCTTATAGGCTGGTGCGTCTTATATGCCGGCAAATACGGTAATTAATTATTATCTATAGACATCTGTTTCTTCTTTTAAATAAAAACAAGTGATAATCAGCATCTAAGTATCCATACCATGAATATTTATCCATAATTTATATGCCAAGACTAAATGTATTCTAACAGCTATGTATAGAAAATAAATGCATATAATACTCTTTTTGAATATTATTTTGAATAGGATTCAGGAAACCCTGAGGCCCAAGCTACTGTGAAGAAAATTTTTATAGGAGGACTGAAAGATAATATTGAAGAGGAAGATTTAAGGAGCTATTTTGGATGTTTTGGAAATATAGTAAATATCAACATCATCACTGATAAGGACACAGGGAAAAAACGGGGATTTGCTTTTATTGAGTTTGATGATTATGATCCTGTAGATAAGATTGTATGTGAGTAATTTTAATTGTTTGGCATTGCCTATTCTATTGCATTTTATTGCTGGCTTATGATATGTATAAACTTTTCAATTCATGTGAGATTTATTTTAGAATAGGTGCATTATGACTTGGTCCTCTCACCAGAATATATGGATGGGTCCAATCATCCATGCCTTGAAAAAAATATCCTTCATTTCCTCCTTTCTTTGGTATACAGAAGGATTATATCTTTTAAGAACATCAGCAAATCCCAATGATTACTGCTTGGGCTGAAGTATTGGGGAGATCTTTTTTTTTCTGACATGAACTAGAATGCTGACTATATACCAGCAGCTGTCAATGCATCTGTTTGGATAATTCGATAGTATCTCTTCCCCCCCCCCCCCCCACCCAACCAAGATGTTCAAATATTGCTGTGGCATGGATGTTTGTGAAAGTATTTAGGTGGTAGCTAATTTATATTTGCTGGGTGTGAGACCGCCACCACCTTATTTACTAAAGGCCTGAAATAGCTTTAAAATACCATGTTTAATTTCTAGAGCAGGGTTCTTATTATGTCTGCTCTGCCAATTTTCATCCAACTCTTAGTCCATTCATGGCACTAAAATGGATGAGAGATTTATGAACTTTCATGGATTGGTTTCACAAAAAAAAAAAAAAAACTTTCAAGAAAAATGCAAAAGGTGGATTATCTTTGGTTAGGTGACTAGATAAAAAGTGAAAACAAAAATGATGTGCCTAGTGACAATTGTACAAACACATAATTCATTGAAATTTTATGTACTTTAAGATGTTCATGAAACAGCTGTGTGACAGTTGTACAAATTTTATTTTGTGTAAAGCATGCAGTATACTGTAAACAAAATAACAAAACTTTATTATGTGCTAGACTCATTTGTTAAGTGCAATGTGTTGTAGAATGTTCCTCAGAAAGACTTGGTTGCTTTCACCGTAACTCCAAAACAGAAAACAAAAGCTGTGTAATGTTCTTTGTATTCTTTTACATATTAGGTCAAAGGCATGTTATGATCAGTAAATTTAGCTTTCATGAACGAAACTGTAGCCAGATGGAATGGGCTTTAATCTATCGTGGATCTATGTTTATAGGTGCTCTTCTCTTTACAATCTTTTCTGGAAAGGTAAAAAACCCTGTCCACTGCATTCTCCCATTTTAGATAATTAAAAGCAGGTCTTTCTAACCAAGGTGTTGGTGCTCATTGTAGGGTTTAACAGTTAAGTTTCTGGGAGGAAATCCCTGCTATCTTTGTATGATATCAGCTAACCTTCAAGTGAAAAAGCCCATTTGAAGATCCCCCCTTGTCACAACAAGATTCAGACTCAAGTCTTTTTCAGTCAAAGTGTGCCATGTCCTGTCATTTTTCCAATTCTTCTATGGAGGAATTGGAAAGATGACAATTGGAATTGGAGGAATGATGGGACATGGCACCCAAGAGGATTTGAATAAGCTGGAAAGGGGGATGGAGAGGCAAATAAATGGGGGATGTCAGTTTAATGCAAAGTTTTGAAATTTGGTATCCACCGATGGGATGCTTCATAATTACTTGGTAGAGTTATACTCGAAGTAGAGGAAGCAAAGGATCTTAGAGTGACTTTAAATAGAAATTTGAAGGTCACAACACATTTTGCAAAGGTTGCAAAAAGAACTCAGGGAACTGCTTTAATACTGAGGAGGACATTGATCACAAAAGATAAAAGGGTGGTGGTGGTCCTACTGTATAAGCTTTGATCAGACTTCATCTGGATTTCTGTGCTCAGATCTAGTTACCAGGATATGAAGAATAAAATAACCTTGGTAAGGGTTCAGAGACAAATAATGAAAATGATATCAAGACTGTACTTTGTTGATAATGAGAATAGACTGATGTCATGCAAGTTACAGAATTTGGTGTAGAGAAAACAAAAGGGGGAAATATGACTGGGACAATTGAGCTGCTGCAAGGTTATTACTGGATTGATTCTGCGAAGATTTTTCATATGGTAGAATGAGGGGAAGGAACAAGGGGCAATCCCTGGAAGTTGCAAAAGGAAATAATAGGGAAGAAGATAAGAAGTGGGTTTTGTGCATGAAGAGTGGTAGGAGCATGGAATACATTGCCTGAGAGGGTAATAAAAGTGCAAACAGTGGATGAGTTTAAGAGTGTTGGAAGTTTATTTTTCACTTGGTTAGGGTATAATAAATTTAGTTTAATCCTTTATCCAAGTGTAAGCAAACAAAGTTTGTACCTGAAAATATCTTCAGGACTGGGGTAAGGTAGTGCAACACCAGGAAACTACAAGCAAAGGTGGACCAAGCTCTCATCACTCCTTATCTCAGTATCTCCCATAATGCAAAGCACATCTCCTTGCAGACATGTATACTGCTATGCATTAAGGGAAGGGCCACTAGCCAGACCGGTTTCAACCTTTATTGAGGTGTATTTAAAGTAAAGACCTCTCTAAAAATTAGACGATCCCCAAAAGATCGCCCAACGCAGCTTTGTTCCACTCAGTGACAAACTCACCCCATCACCAGAAGAACTTTCAGCATCGGCCCTACCCAGTGGCAGGCTCACCCCACCACCAGACAGAGCCATAATCTTAGCGGTGGCTCTACTCAGAGACAGGCAAAAACCTACCCCAAGCAGATCCTCTCACATATATCCAGCATGGGAGCCAGACCCAAACATGGAGATACTAAGGCAGAAGCAATAGGAGAGGTCATATTTACTGGATTTGCCAACAGGTGTACCACCTTTTTATTGAATTACTCTGGATTTAGAGAAAGATGTTGGAAGTTTATTTTTCACCTGGTTAGAGTATAATAAATTTAGCCTAATCCTTTATCCAAGTGTAAGCAAACAAAGTTTGCACCTGAAAATATCTTTAGGACTGGGGTAAGGTAGTGCAACACGAGGCAATTACAAGCAAAGGTGGACCAAGCTCTCATCACTCCTTGTCTCTACTGCTTCTGCCTTAGTATCTCCACATTTGGGTCTGCCTCCCACTAACCAGACCTCAATAAAGGTTGAAACCGGTCTGGGTAGTGGCCCTTCCCTTAATGCATAGCAGTATACATGTCTGCAAGGAGATATATACTGCTATGCATTAAGCACTCCTTGTCTCAGTATCTCCCTCCCATAATGCAAAGCATTATGGGAGATACTGAGACAAGGAATGATGAGAGCTTGGTCCACCTTTGCTTGTAGTTGCCTGGTGTTACACTACCTTACCCCAGTCCTGAAGATATTTTCAGGTGCAAACTTTGTTTGCTTACACTTGGATAAAGGATTAAACTAAATTTATTTAGTTTAATCCTTTATCCAAGGATTAAACTAAATATACTCTAACCAAGTGAAAAATAAACTTCCAACATCTTTCTCTAAATCCAGAGTAATTCAATAAAAAGGTGGTACACCTGCTGGCAACTGCTATAGGTAAATATGACCTCTCCTATTGCTTCTGCCTTAGTATCTCCATGTTTGGGTCTGGCTCCCATGCTGGTTATATATATGAGAGGCTCTGCTTGGGGTAGTTTTTTGCCTGTCTCTGAGTAAAGCCACCGCTGAGATTATGGCTCTGTCTGGTGGTGGGGTGAGCCTGCCACTGGGTACAGCCAACGCTGAGAGGTTCTTCTTGGTGATGGGGTGAGCCAGTCACTGAGTGGAACAAAGCTGAGTTGTGCGATCTTTCGGGATTGTCTAATTTTTAGAGAGGTCTTTAGGAAGGGTTCCAAAGGATGGAAAGAGTGCAGAAGAATGATGCCACTAAGTATCATGCTAAGACAGATATTTCCCATTATAGAGACTAGTCTGTATATTTGCATTTATGGTTAAGGTATTGGAAAGGTGGTTATCACAAGAATACAGGATTAGGGTGCTACATTAATAATTCTTTATAGGTATCATGCTAAGACAGATATTTCCTATTATAGGCTAGTCTGTATATTTGCAGTTATAATTAAGGTATTGGAAAGGTTGATTATCACAATAATACAGGATTAGGGTTGCTACATTTATGATTCTTTACAAAAGTGAGCTCAAGTTTACAGAAGTCATCCTTTAGCAATTTTATGACAAAATGGAAGAAAATTGAGAAAGAAAATCTTCCTTATATGGTCCCCCACTATGAAAAGTATGCATCAGATGAAGATAGTGATAGATAACAGATTAATGTTGTAGGAGATGTGCTTTTTGACAGATAATAGCATATTTTTTTATTGTGAGGTGGAGAAAGACACAGTATCCCAGAAATTAAAGATAAAGATACCTAGTAACATGTTACAGAAAACTGTTCTTGAGTCACTATTCAAAAGTTATAAGTAGAGATGATGATGTCTGATCCCTTCAGTAAGATTTAAGTAGTCTGGCAGCTTGACCAAACTAATGAATAGGGTTGCCATTTTTATGTCGTTAAAGTCAAGGAATTTTTTAGAGTTCAGAAGAATAGTGCTGTATAATTATTATTATTCAGGCCTCCATGGAGTCAAAAGATTCATCATGGGAGGTCCTTCCTAAGAAACACCAAGTCTATCAAGACTCATCGAGGGGAGGTCCCCCCCTAAGAAACACAAAGTCTATCATACCACTCCTTAAACTCATTGACCGTTCTCGCTCTCACCACTCCATAAGGCAATGCATTCCATGGTTCAACCACCCTCCATGCAAAGAAACCACTCCTCACCCTCTTGCTCACAGTTTCCTTTCGTAACTTCCAGGGATGGCCCTTTGTCATGACTCCATCCAGCTGTTCAACCAAGCGAAAGAACTCCCCATTGTCAACCCTGTAACCACCTCTCAACAGTTTAAAAGTCTCAATCATATCACCTCTCCTTCTATCACCAAGCTCTGCAGTCCACATTCCCTCAGCTGCTCCTCATTACTATCATTGTACTGTCCTGAAACCATCTTTGTTATCTGCCTTTGTACCCTTTCCACAGTTAATTTATCCCCTTCAAATCCCCAGGATTTGAAGGGGATAAATTAACCCAAATCTGAGAACAATAGTCCAAGTGTGGTCTGATCAGAGACTTATACAACAGAATGATAACTGTTTTATCTCTGCAGGTCAGCATCCTTCTCATTATTGCAGCAATCCTTTGTGTTACCTTCACCACCTTTGCAATATGTCCCCTAAATTTCAGGTTTCTATCAGTCATCAACCCCAGATCTCTTGTCTCCTCTACTTCCTCCAGTATAACTCCTCCCATAGAGTATGTAGCATCCCATCGATGTTTCTCAAACCTCAAGACCTTGCATTTTGCTGCATTAAACTGACACCCCCATTCATTTGCCCATCTATCTAGCTTATTTAAATCCTCTTGCAGGGCTACCACATCTGCACTATTACTAATAATCCTTCCCAGCTTCGCATCATCCACAAACAACTGAATTTCCCCTTGCAATCCACTGACAATGTCAGTGGATTGCAAGGATTGATATAAAGGTTAAACAATATAGGTCCCAGTACTGAGCCCTGTGGGACCCCACTTGAAACTGCAGAGGGTTACAAGTGGGGTCCATAATGTCTTGAAAAAACTGTGTTTCTGGATGGGGATAAAATTCAAGAATTGGTGTGATAATTAACAAAACCCTGAAGTCCATGGAAAACATTGCAAGATTCATGAAAATTAATTTTTTTTTTTTTTTTTTGCCATGATAAGGAATACTGCTAAGCAAATATAAGATAATAGTTTATCAATATACGTGATTTTTGGCAGCAGAATGTGATTTTCACAACCCTAGCAATGTTTTACATGGATTTACCTTTGAGTATTCCTGCTAGATCTGCATTATGTAGCAAGAAAAGGCTATAAAACAGAAGTATGCTGACTATAAAGTGATAGTCAGCATACACATTATAAAATACTGTATTAATTTTTGCAGCAAATAATTGTGTAATTTTGGATAATTGGATAGTACAAGTAAAAATATTGTGTATTCTTATTATTAAATACTTTGGATAAGAGTTAGTTATAGAATGGAAAATATATGATCTTGTGCATTGATTTGGTCTCGTTATCTTCTTGGGTCTGATTCCCAGTGATAAGACTACAGTAATTATCGAAGTCCATACTGTCAACCTTTGTTGAACCTTCCCATAATGTTTTTGCATCATGGGAGGATATTAAGGCAATTGATGTGATGTCAACGGTATGTATATACAAATAGACTAGTAGAAAAGGGAACCAGAAGAGTAGATCTTATTAGCTCTTTGTACAAGACTCTTGATAATACCCATCTTCTGTGATAAATGAATGTGGGAGAACAAGTGAATATATCTCCCAGATTTATTATTATTATTATTATTATTATTATTATCCATGCCTCCATCGAGTCAAAAGACTCATTGTGGGAGGTCGTTTTTAGGAAACACAAAGTTTATCATACCACTCCTTGAACCCATTCACCGTTTCCACTCCAACCACTCTCTCAGGCATTGCATTCCAAGGTTCAACCACCCTCCACGCAAAGAAACCACTTCTAACCCTCTTGCGCACAGCCTCCTTTCGTAACTTCCAGGGATGGCCCCTTGTCATCGCTCCTTCCTGCCGTTTCACCAAGTGAAAGAACTCTCCAATGTCTACCCTGTAACTGCCACTCAACAGTTTAAGTCTCAATCATATCACCTCTCTTCTTCTATCCACCAAACTCTGCAGTCCACATTCCCTCAGTCGATCCTCATAACTCATATTGTACAGTCCTGAAACCATCTTTGTAATCCTCCTCTGTATTCTTTCCACAGTCAATTTATTCCCTTCAAATCATGGGGACCAAATCTGGGAACAATAGTCTAAGTGTGGTCTGATAATACAACGGAATGATAACTCTTTTAAATCTGCAGGTCAGCGTCCTTCTCAGTATTGCAGCATTCTTCTGAGTTACCCTCACCACCTTTGCAATATACTCCCTGAATGTCAGTTTTCTATCAATCATTACCCACAGATCTCTTGTCTCCCCTACCTGCTTCAGGACAGATCCTACAATCGAGTATGCATCCTCCGATTGATTGATCCCAAACCTCGAGACTTTACATTTTGCTGCAATGAACCGATACCCCCATTCATTTGCCCATCTGTCTAGTTTATTCAAATCCTCTTGCATGGTTTCCACATCTGCACTATTACTGATAACCCTTCCCAGCTTCACATCATCTGCAAATAACTTAATGTCCCCATGCAATCCATTGACAATATCATTGATATAAAGCTTGAACAATACAGGTCCCAGTACTGATCCCTGTGGAACCCCACTTGTAACCTTCTGCTTCCTTGATATTGCCCTACCATACAAAACTCTGATACCTATCAATCAGCCAATCCTGGATCCATTTGACTAACCTGATGTTTAAATCCATGTGCCTTTCCCTATATGCCTTTCCCTCATCAACTGCTCGTCACTTTATTATAAAAGGCAATCATATTACTAAAGCAAGAGCACCCCTTAACAAATCCATGTTGATTCTCACAGATAACATTATCCTCATCTGCAAAAGACTATATAGTCCCTCACTAATTTCTCCAAGACCTTAACAACTACTGATGACACACAAACAGGCCTATAATTAGACACTTCCAGCCTGCTACCGCCCTTATGCAGCAGCACTATCTTACCTTCCTTCCATTCCCTGGGTACCTTTCCCACAGCCAGACTTTTATTGAAAAGCCAGGTCAACGGAACTGTCAGTTCTTTAGCACATTCTCTCAAAACCCGTGGTGAAATACCATCCAGTCCAACAGCTTTACTGGTATCCAGAGTACTCAGTATTTGGAACACACTCTCCTCTTCACCTCTAAACCCTGAACCTGCCCTATCTCTCTAGTATTAAAACCTCCACTAGGATGAAATACTCGAATAAAGTGCTCATTGAACAACTCCACTATGTCCTGTGCATCAGTCACTCTATTCCCATTTTAATCCTGCAATGTCATTCTTCCACAATCGTTTCTCTGCCTACTGGCCACACTGGTAAAAAATTCCCTAGGATTTTCTTTGGATCTTAGTGCCAATCTCTTCTCGTATTCCTTTGAACTCTAATGGTGTAATCATGTACTTCAGTTGCAACTGAGACGTGATGAGACATATGAATGGTTTAGACTTATTATTGTAATTCATGTTTGGAATGTAGTTAACAGTCTGTCTCCTGATGGTGTCCATGTAATGTTAGATGAAATATATTAGAGTTTTTGAAAAAATTCTATATTTTTTGCTATATGTGTAAGCCGCAAAAGTTATTTAAATAAGTAAGAGTGTGGATGAATGTATTCTGTTGAAGAAAAGATTGAGAAAATATTCGTGAAGTTGTACAACTACTGTTGTAAAATACATTCCTGTAGTTGTATAACACTGAATAATCCTATTCAGTGGTCACTGAATGGTCTTTGACCATTCAGTGACCACTGAATAGGATTATTATTATTATTACAGGCCACTCCAAGGAGTCCTTAGACTCATTGAGGGAAGTCCTAAACATCATGTCAAGAACTATCCAACATTTTGTGCAGTATCTAACATACGTTCATATTTTTTCATAAATATTCATAGCATAGCAATGCCCACAACAGACTATGGCAACCTATTCCACTCATTCACTACTCTCCAAGCAAAAATCCTAGTTATAACACAATTGCTAGCTACACGTTTACTCAGTTTCCATGGATGGTCCTAGTTCTCCCACCAGCAGACCTGTTATGAAAAATATCCTCTGAATTAATCTTGTAAAAACCCCTCAGTAATTTGTATGTCTCAATCATATCACCCCTTTTCCGCCTATCAACCAGTTTCTGTAAACCCACAAATCTTCAAACTGTTCTCACAGGATTCATTCCATAGACCTGCTACCATGGTCATTCACTCTTACCCCAAAACTAGCTAAGATTCTGAAAAAATTCAACATAAAGACCGACTATACTACGCTGCCAAAACTTTGTTCTTTTCTGAGTCGACCAAAACCAAAACACAACCATCTGCATTTTCCTGGTGTTTATAAAGTTTTGTGCAACTGTGGTCGACCTTATTTTGGCCAGACAGACAAATCTGTTTCACTTCGTCTTGAGGAACATAGACGTGACATCTCCTACAGTAGAGCACGAGCGAGCGCCCTTTCCAGTCATGTCCTTTTCTCCGCAAACTCTAACCTTGAAGAACAGCCAGATCAAGTTGATTGGGAACGCACTACTAATTTATATATTTGCAAGGATGAATTCGAAAGAAGAATTATCGAATCAAAAGAAATAGTTCTGGACCCTTCACATTTAAACAATAATCTTAGCTACAATTTGCCTGATTCCCATAGCGCAGTAATCCAGTACTGGCGCTCAAAAATTAGCTGTCGCACACATTCTACTCATGCCAACGGTAGCACGCGGTCATCTATTCAAATATGACTGTTACTATTCTGCTTTTTATTAAGCTGTAAAGTTCATTTTTTACCATGTTAT
Source organism: Typopeltis vanoorti (assembly GCF_054136105.1). Classification (NCBI taxonomy): domain Eukaryota; kingdom Metazoa; phylum Arthropoda; class Arachnida; order Uropygi; family Thelyphonidae; genus Typopeltis; species Typopeltis vanoorti. The sequence goes on along the minus strand of NC_143563.1, from coordinate 92,114,141 downwards.
TTTATATCTTATGTTTTTATTTCTCACCTGAAGAAGTCGGAGCACCGATGAAACTAGTTGTGATGTATTAAAGGTTTTTGTTATACTTTCTCGGGTTCTAGTCAGTTAAATTTATTTTTATAAATGTATACATCCCGAGTAAATCCTAATTTCAACAATATATATACACATATATATACACACAGGGTTATCAAAATTAAACTATCCTTGTTTAAGACCTGTGGTGTGGCATCCACTGATCCAAATATTGATAAACTTTGCAGGAATACATTGTACATCATGTAGAGGCAATATCTGAGAAAAAAAAAAAAGTTCCAGAATTCACCACCAGGGGAACTATAAACACCAAATGCATGGAATTTGCATATCATGCAACTCAGCAGGTACCAGGACGGTTTAAAAAAATGGACACGGGATTTTTCCCTTCATTCTGGTTGTTAATACCATGTGATAGCACTAACCTTGCTCTAACATGCTTTGCTTGTGAAACTGTACTATCTGTTGCTGCACTCTGTGAATTTTGTCGCCTAAGAATGACAAATGATTAGTCATTTTGAAGAAATGGGATTGTTGGGAGTTAGACTTGAAAGAGGTTACAAACAAATTAGTTCACAAGTGAATGAAGTTGTTACTGCCATTGTGGAGTAGGCCATGAATAACAGCATTGGTTCCTTCAGTTATGTGCTTTCCACAAATGTCTGGAAAATTCTACAGAAGCTTCTGCATTTCTAACCATTCAAGATAACCCTGACACAGGGTTGCACCCTGAGGACTTTGAAAGTTGAGTGACATTCGCTTTAATATTCATTGCTCAAACGGAGTTGACTGCTGCATGGACATGGATGATTTTGTGGGAGATGAGGCTCCCTTTTACCTGAACAGAGCTACAAATACCCACAATTGGTGGATATGGGCTGTGCAAATCCTGTATGCAATCTAACAAATTCCTTTGCATTCACCCAAAGTTACTGTCTGATGCGGGTTTACAGCTTTGTATATATCAATGAACCATTCTTCTTTGAGGACATTTGCCAGTCGGCTTCTGTGACCTGCTTAGTTACTGACGAGAATTATCACAATATGATAAACAATTCTGTTGTACCCACAACTACAGCAGTGCCTGTGCATGTATTCAGTTATTTTCATGTAGGATGAGCCCCCTCCACACATCAGTTTATCTATACAGGAGGTTCTTTGAGAACATTTCACAGATGTGATCAGCCGTGCATTTCTTGCTGCATGACCACTGCGTTCACCTGATTTGACCCTTATGACTGCTGGCTTGAAGGATTTGTGAAAGGCAGGATTTAACGGGATCATCTTGATAATTTGCCATTGCTGAAAGACAGCATAACACAGCATGTACACAACATCAGCCCCAACAAGCTGTGTTCTGCTTTTGAATACATTGTGTACTGTGCAGTTTGTGGCTTACCAGGAAGAGCAGCACAATGAACAGTGCAGCCAGTAAATGCATAATGGAAGCGAATAAAAATGTGTTATTTATGCTTGTGTTGCTTTTCGCCTTACACACACTGAAAAATTTCTGCATCTACATTCGGCACATCATACAGTGTCACATGGTGGAGAATTTTGGATTTTTTCCTCCATATATTGCTTCCACATGATTCCCAATGTATTCTTGCAAAGCTTCACAGCATTTGGATCACCAAGTAGCACTCCACAAGGCCTTAAACTGGGATAGTTTAATTTTGATCACCCTGTGTGTATATGAGGGTGGTCTGAAAAGTTCTCAGCCTCGACCATAGATGGCAACACTTTTTCCTAAGTTGGTACATCTGTCATAAGCATCCATGTGAAATTGCAAGTCATTCTATCAAGTATGTTTTATACAGCTGTCTGAAGCAAAAGTGTTGTCTGTATCCCTTGAAATGGATAAAATCGAGTATCGTGGGGTTATAAAATTCTTTGTAAAAGAAGGTTTAACGGCATAAGAAATTCATTCAAAGTTCATAAAAGTTTATGGGCACTCTTCTTCGTTTTCGACAATTAAGAAATGGGCTGCTGAGTTTAAACATGGGCATACCAGCCTTGAAAATGATCCATGTGAACGACGTCCAAAAAGTGTAACAACACTAGAAATCATTGATCAAGTGCATGATATGGTATTGGACCAGCGAGTCAAAGTGCATTAAATTGCTGAGCCTATAGGCATTTTAAAAGAACGTATAGCATATATTTTGCATGAAGAATTGCAAATGAAAAAACTTTGTGCAAGATGGGTACCATGCTTGCTCACAGTAAATCAAAAACGCACTTGCATGAAAATCTCTGAACAGTGCTTGGAGCATTTTAAAAAGAATAAAACTGATTTTGTGCATCGATTTATTACTATGGATGAGACTTGGATTCACCATTACACACCAGAATCCAAACAGCAGTCAAAACAGTGGACAGAAGTCGGTTGTTCAGTGCCAATGAAGACAAAGTCGGTTCCATCAACAGGAAAGGTCATGGCATCGGTGTTTTGGGATGCTAAAGGCATTTTGTTTATTAATTATCTTGAAAAGGGTAAAACAATAACTGGGGAATATTATTTTGATCTTTTAACCAGACTGAATGAAAAAATTTATGAGAAAAGACCCAGTTTGCAGAAAAAAAAATAATCTTTCATCAGGACAATGCACCTGCCCACAAAGGTATTTTGGCAATGGGAAAATTAAGGGATCTGCACTATGAATTGTTGGAACATCCGCCCTATTCCCCATATTTGGCTCCCTCTGACTTCTATTTCTTCCCAAAACTAAAACTCTTCCTCTCCAGTCAGCATTTCTCTTTGAATCAAGAGGTAATTGCAGCTGTACAGGGGTATTTTGCAGATCTTACTGAGAACCACTACAGGGATGGGATAATGGCGCTGGAGTATCGCTAGAATAAATGTATTAATCTTAAGGGAGATTATGTTGAAAAATATAAATAATTTCTAAATTATAAATTCGTTTTTTCATTGTTAGGCTGAGAACTTTTCAGACCAACCTTGTATGTGTGTGTATATATATATATATATATATATATATAATTATCTCATTAAATATTCAAGTTAATCATTAAGATTGTCTGTTATTAAATAATTAAGTGATAGTATGGAATTCAGTAATCATGTATTTATATCCTTTATTCTTAATTCAAATAATTAATGTTTTTAATTTTATGAAGAGTGGAATGCTCATACAGGTAGTGAACAAATTAATCCGAACAAGCGAAATTTTGATCAAATTTTTGATTTTGGTTTGATATTTATTTCCATTCACAATGTTTTGGTTTCTGTTTACTATTTCTGATTTTGGAATTAGTTCACTATTTTGGTTTGAGTACTGCATGTTTTAACTGCCTTTACAATATTTATTAATAGTGTTGTTTGTTTTTAATAGTGTAACAAGTTGACATTCATAGTGTTTTATTCATTTTGTGTAACTATAAAATGGATACATCTCCAAGAAAGCATTCAGAAATATGAACTCTTTCTCAGCACACATCCATCCATGACTCAAAGACAAATTACCAATGAATTGGTTTTGGTACCGTTAATGTTATTTTAAAGCAGTTTAGGGAAACAGGTACCTTTTCTCTTGATGAAAAAGGAAAATGTGGGTAAAAAAGGAAAACTACACTTAATCAAGATTGTTTACTAGTTAGAAAAGCAAAATGAATCCAAGATTGTTTGCTGTAGACTTCAGTAGACCTAAAAAGAAACAACTGTTGACAAAGGCTTGTACAAAGATTGGACTGTTGGTCCAATCTTTGTTATATTCTCATATTCAGGTCATATTCTCAGATGAGGGCCATTTCTTTGTCCAAAGATAGTCAGTACTCTCTATATATGCAAATCGGTGGCTGAGAAAACTTCTTCCCTGCCCACCTTTAACAAATTCCTAAACACCTGCTAAAAAGATGTTCTGGGGTTGCTTTATTATTATTATTATTATTATTATTATTATATGGACTCCCTGGAGGTGTGACTCATTGAGGGAGGACATCAACTCTACAACTCTTCGTCTCACTACTCCACCAATCTTCATCATCTAACACCAACGCCATCTATCACCGACTACCATCACTAGTGCTTTCGCAGACAAACATCCATGCCCACGGCGGGATTCGAACCCGCAGCCTTTTTGGTTGGAGAGCGGATACGTTAACCACTCGACTAACCATGCTGGCAACTAAAGGTGCACTCCAGGATCACCAGTACTGGTTGACAACATGATGAAAAGTGACAAATATATAAAAATATTGGCAAAAAGAATGGTCCCACAGATCGAGAAAGACAAAGAACCTCATCTTTCAACAAGATTTTACTTCATGCCATACTTTAAAAAAAGTGAATGGGTTCCTCAAATATCACATTATCCTATTGCTTCAGTGGCCAGGTAACTTTCCTGACATTAACCCAATAGAAAATTTGTGGGCCATAGTGAACAGACTTGGAAAATTAAATTATAATACAAAGGACAGCTTAATACAATCCATTATAAAAAGTATGGTTTCGAGATGCAGAAATAAGAAAAATGTGTTCTATGTTAGAGTCCATGCTTAAGAAAATTAATGAACTTATTTAGGAACAGAGGAGCACACATAAATTAATATTAAGTAAAGTTGAAGTTTAATTTTTGTATTTATTTTCTTGTAAAATTAAAAATTTCTTTAAAATGTGAGTGTTTGGATTAATTTGTTTGCTACTGTATCTCACCTTAAACATATTCACTGACAAGACACTCACAATTGCCTCTGGAAATCCATTGCACTTATTCACTATTCTCCAAGCAAAAAAAACAAAAACAAAATGTGGTTGTCACACCATGCTAAACACACTGATGTACAACTTACAGGAAGTGACCCATTGTTCTCTCCCTTCTTGTCACATTCTGGAAAATTTCTTCTACATCCACTCTATGAAACCTCTTTAGTAAATTCTCTGTTTCTATTTTATAATCTCTTTTCTGCTCATCAGCTAATCCTTTATTATTAGTATTATTATTATTACCAAGACCCCATGGAGTCAAAGACTCATCTAGGAGGTTCTTTTATCATACACACGGCTCATCATACTGTGCTTTAAACACATTCAAATTCTCTGCAGACAACACACTCTCAGGCAAGGCATTCCAATCATTCACAACTCAGCATGCAAAAAACCTGCTTCTCACTCCCCTGCTCACACCCTCCTTGTACAGCTTCCAGGGATGATCTCTGGTTCTCCCCTGATCTCCCACGATTTTCTGTAAAACCTCTTCAACATTGATCCTATAACAACCCATTATTACTAACTTGTAGATCTCTATCATATCCTCCCCCACCTCCTATCCACCAGACTGTTGAAAGTTTATTTTCCACTTGGTTAGAGTATAATAAATTTAGTTTAATCCTTTATCCAAGTGTGAGCAAACAAAGTTTGCGCCTGAAAGTATCTTCAGGACTGGGTTAAGATGGTACACACCAGGGCAACTCGTTGCAAAGGTGGAGCAAGCTACCAACACTCCTATCCTAGTATCTCCTATAATGCAAAACACATCTCCTTGCGGATATGTCTAATGTTATGCATTAAGGGAAGGGCCACTACCCAGACCGGTTTCGACCTTCATTGAGGTCTCTTCAGTGGGAGCCAGGCCCAAGTCGAGATATCAGGCAGAAGCATTAGCAGGTCATCTCCACCTATAGGAATTGCCAATTGGTGTGCCACCCTTTTTTAATAAATTACTCTGGATTTAGAGCTCCTCAATGAAGGTCGAAACCGGTCTGGGTAGTGGCCCTTCCCTTAATGCATAACATTAGACATATCCGCAAGGAGATGTGTTTTGCATTATAGGAGATACTAGGATAGGAGTGTTGGTAGCTTGCTCCACCTTTGCAACGAGTTGCCCTGGTGTGTACCATCTTAACCCAGTCCTGAAGATACTTTCAGGCGCAAACTTTGTTTGCTCACACTTGGATAAAGGATTAAACTAAATTTATTATACTCTAACCAAGTGGAAAATAAACTTTCAACATCTTTCTCTAAATCCAGAGTAATTTATTAAAAAAGGGTGGCACACCAATTGGCAATTCCTATAGGTGGAGATGACCTGCTAATGCTTCTGCCTGATATCTCGACTTGGGCCTGGCTCCCACTGAAGAGACCTCAATGAAGGTCGAAACCGGTCTGGGTAGTGGCCCTTCCCTTAATGCATAACATTAGACATATCCGCAAGGAGATGTGTTTTGCATTATAGGAGATACTAGGATAGGAGTGTTGGTATCTTGCTCCGCCTTTGCAACGAGTTGCCCTGGTGTGTACCATCTTAACCCAGTCCTGAAGATACTTTCAGGCGCAAACTTTGTTTGCTCACACTTGGATAAAGGATTAAACTAAATTTATTATATATCCACCAGACTGTAAATTGCATCTTCTCAATCTTTCCTCATATTCGACATTCCAGAGGTCAGAAACTACCTTAGTCAGACACCTCTGAACCCTTTCCAACATCTTTTTGTCCTTCTGAAAACTAGGTAACCAAATCTGGGCACAGTAATCCATGCATATCCTAATCAAAGCCTTATACAATGGAAAAAGAATTTCCCTACTTCTACAAGTCAGTGTCCTCGATATCATTCCCAGAAGTCTTTGTGTTGTCTTCATAATTTTGGCAATGTGTCCCCTAAATTTCAGATCCTTATCCACTGTCACCCCAAGATCTCTTATTTCCTCCATCTCTGACGGTATATCCTCACCAAGCATAAATTCTGCATCCCATCTTTGTTTCCCAAATTTAAACGTTACATTTTTACATTTAATTTTTGCAACACTGAACTTGCATACTTTTATCCAACGTAAATTTTCAACGTATCTTCCATAGGGAGCATTCCATAGATTTGTTTCAATCTTGGTCACTTGTCTCTGGATCCTATCTTCCACTATTTCCTCATTCCACAAGAAACCCAACCAACTGAATCTGTGTGCTGTAGTTGACATATTATTATTATTATTATTATTATTATTATTACCCGAAGACCTCATGGAGTCAAAGACTCATCTGGGAAGTCCTTTTATCACACACACACAGCTCATATGATTGTATTCAAAGCTTATAAAGAAGAAGAATAATTTGCTTATTCCTACTTGTCAGTGTTTATTAATATTCAAGTGTCATTTGAATTATTTTGCTCAGTTTTGCAATATGTTCTTAAAATATCAACTTTTTCTGTAAAGTCATCCTTTCAGTTTATATTAAGTTTTATTGCTTTTCATGTTCTGTTTGCTGTTTAGTAAAAAGACATCATGTGCTAAAACAGAAAAGGATGGAGGCCAAAAAGGCACTTTCCAAGCAAGAAATGGAAACTTTAAAAAGAAACAAGGAAATTAAAGAATGTGCTCATAGTCCAGACTCTTTTGGAAGAGGTAAGAAACATTATTATATTTATGTCTAACTTATTAGGTTAGTTAAAATATATCTTTTGTTATTGACTCTTAACTGTTTATGATCACAATTGCTTAATCACAATAATCTGATGAAAGGATGAGAAGCATATATCATAAATTAACTATAAAATGATGTGTTGTCAAGTTAGGAAGCTTTCAACTGAAAGAGTTGATTATATGTGGTGTTTATGTATAGAGGGAGATTTTCTTATGTTCCTTGGGTTTTTCTTTCTATATAATATGAATGATTTTTTTTAATATATTACTCCCACACATAAGTGGTTTCAGAACTTATAACAAATTGACACTGGGTATGTATCAATTTGTTATAGGGTTAAAAGAGAGAAGGGAGTCTATTGATATTCTTTTCGAAGAGTTAGAGGTATAATTTTTGGGAAATACTTTGAGGAAGACTATTCTATAGAGCAGAGGTAGATATTGTATGTTTTGCAGAAATAGGGAGAATGATGGATATAGAAGTATCTGTAGAGAAAACACACTGCAGAAACAGACTATTTATGAGAGAGTGACCAGAAAGAGTGAGTTTGCCAACTGCTCTCTTTTGGACATCATGAAAAAGTTTTGGTTGGATTTTTGGCACACCACTCCAAATCTAAAAGCAGTATTCTAAGGTTAGACAAATTTGGGATTTGTGTAGATTTATTAACTGGACAGTTGAAAAGTATCTTAAGCCACAAAATGCTAGTTTTTTGGAGACCGAGAAAGTGATGTTTGTGTATTAGGAAAGAGGTAAATGTCGGTCCAAGATATGGTCTTGACCGTTTCCATGTTTAGTCTCCTGAGTAGGGTTTCTGGAACATCTAACCCTCAGCCCACCAATAAAACATTAATGGGTATAACATCTCATGGGTGGATTCACATAATCAGAATTATTGCAGTTTACCGGTCATGTTTTTCATGTGTCTTCTGTCTATATACACTGGTGTTGAAAACCTAAAGATGAACACTATTTATGAAGATTACAACCACAAATTCAGATGAATCAGCTTGTGCAATTTGTATAACTGACAATTTTGAGTGGAAAGCAGGTACACACATTAAAATTTTGAACCATGTGCAAAGGGATAATGTGGTAGCACTCAACAGGATAAAAGTCAAAAGACTGCACTAAGTGAATTGTGTTTGAAGGGAGCTCTTTTTTGTAAAGGAATAAAGTTGCAAACTTGGATGTCTTGTAATGTCTCAAAGACATCATCAAGATGATTTCATATGGGGAAGAATTATTGGAAAGCTTGAAGAAGGCCAATGAATTACTGATATTGTCAGAGAGTTTGGAATCTCATATAGCATTGTCTCCAAGTTCTGGGCAGCATTTCAAATCAATGGAACGTGTTCTAGGCATTTGCTAAGAGGTTGTCTTCATTCTATCACAGAGCATGAAGAAAGATTTTTGATTCTAAAAATTAAAAATTGGACAAGACACCAATGGGCTAATGTACTCTTCACAGATAGAGTCATTTTAGTCTTTCCTCCAATTCTAGATGACACTTGATCTGGCATTAGTGGGGTGTTGCTATAGACCAGGGAGCACAGAAGGTGAGCACTAGGAGATGTTTAGGCAGTTGAGCTTGGCAAGTGCAAGAAGAATGATTGTTGTGGGAGATTTTAACTACAGCAGTATAAGATGGAAGAGAAAAATGCAAGTAGTAAGAAGGGGATAGAATTTCTGGAATTCTTGAAGGAAAAATGTCTTCGGCATAGAGGGAACAAGAGGTTCAAGAGTTTTGGATTTGGTCATAGCATCAGAAGAGCTGATAATAAGTGAAATGACATCTCTCCCACCAGTTGGAGAGAGTGACCATGTGGTTTTGACTTGGAAGATGAACAGACATGCAGGTGTATCAAAGAAAAGGGAACTTATGTGGAATTATAAGGCGGGTAATTATAATAGTCTTAGGTATCAACTAGGGGCAGTTCCGTGGAGGGCAGAATTGAAAGGCCAGGATATCATTACTGCTTGGGAAATTGTGAAAGAATATTTATTTGCAGCAATAGTAAGCTGTATTCCACAGGTGAAGAAGCAAACACAATTTAGTGTAAAGTGGATGACAAATGATATCAAACAGGAACTGCAGTTGAAAAAGAGATTATGGAAGATATATAAGGAGAGGGGTGGAGGACAGCTACACAAAGAATATAAGACGCAGGCTAGGAGAGTGACCAGAATTGTGAGGAAGGCAAAACTGGAATATGAGAAGAAATTGTCACTAAGATCCAAAGAAAATCCTAGGGAATTTTTTAGCTCTATGGCCAGTAGCGGAGAAATGATTGTGGAAGAATGACATTGCAGGATAAAAATGGGAATAGAGTGACTGATGCACAGGACATAGTGGAGTTGTTCAATGAGCACTTTATTAGAGTATTTCATCCTGAAGGAGGTTTTAATACTAGAGGGATAGGGCAGGTTCAGGGTTTAGAGGTGCAATAGGAGAGTGTGTTCCAAATACTGAGTACTCTGGATACTAGTAAAGCTGTTGGACTGGATGGTATTTCACCACAGGTTTTGAGAGAATGTGCTAAAGAACTGACAGCTCCATTGACCTTTTCAATAAAAAGTCTGGCTGTGGGAAAGGTACCCAGGGAATGGAAGAAAGGTAAGGATGAAGAGATGTTGGAAAGGGTCCAAAGGGACTGACTAAGGTAGTTTCTGACCTCTGGAATGTTGAGTATGAGGAAAGATTGAGAAGATGTAATTTTCAGAGTCTGGTGGAGAGGAGGAAGAGGGGAGATATGATAGAGACCTACAAGTTGGTAAGGGATTGTTATAAGATCAATGGTGGAGAAGTTCTACAGAGAATAGTGGGAGATCAGGGGAGAACCAGAGGTCATCCCTGCAAACTGTATAAAGAGGGTGTGAGTAGGGGAGTGAGAGGCAGGTTTTTTTTTTGTGCAGAGTTATGAATGATTGGAATGCCTTGCCCGAGAGTGTGGTGTCTGCAAGGAATTTGAGTGTGTTTAAGGCTCGGTATGATGAGATGTGTGTGTGATAAAAGGACCTCCCAGATGAGTTTTTAACTCCATGAAGTCTTGGGGTAATAATAATAATATAATTATTATTATTATTAATAATAATTATGGAAACTGTTTTAGGGCCGTTACTATTTAACTTGTATATTAATGATATTGGCAAAGATTTGGATGGAGATATTCAGTTGTTTGCAGATGATGCAAAGTTGGGACGAACCATAAAGAGTAGTGAAGATGTTGTGGCCTTGCAAGAAGACTTGAATAAATTGAGTGATTGGGCAAGCAAATGGGGATGTGAGTTCAATGTTGCAAAATGTAAGGTTTTAAAATTTGGAAAACAAAGATGGGATGCAGAATTTATGCTTGGTGAGAATATATTGTTGGAAGTAGAGGAAATAAGAGATCTGGGAGTGATAGTGGATAAGGATCTAAAATTTAGGGGACACATCGCCAAAATTGTGAAGACAACACAAAGACTTCTGGGAATGATGAGGAAGACACTGACGTGTAGAAGTAGGGAGATTCTTGTTCCATTGTATAAGGCTTTGATTAGGCCACACATGGACTATTGTGCCCAGATTTGGTCACCTGGTTTTCAGAAGGATGAAGAGATGTTGGAAAGGGTCCAAAGGCGACTGACTAAGGTAGTTTCTGACCTCTGGAATGTCGAGTATGAGGAAAGATTGAAAAGATGTAATTTGCAGAGTCTAGTGGAGAGAAGGAAGAGGGGGAGATATGATAGAGACCTACAAGTTGGTAAGGGGTTGTTATAGGATCAATGGTGGAGAAGTTCTACAGAGAATAGTGGAAGATCAGGGGAGAACCAGAGGTCATCCCTGGAAACTGTATAAAGAGGGTGTGAGTAGGGGAGTGAGAGGCAGGTTTTTTTCGTGCAGAGTTGTGAATGATTGGAATGCCTTGCCTGAGAGTGTGGTGTCTGCAAGGAGTTTGAATGTGTTTAAGACCCGGTATGATGAGATGTGTGTGAGATAAAAGAACCTCCTAGATGAGTCTTTGACTCCATGAGGTCTTGTTTAATAATAATAATATAATAATAATAATAACAAGATAGTGCCGCTGCATAAGAGTGGTAGCAGACTGTAAGTGTCCAATTATAGGCCTGTTTGTGTGTCATCAGTAGTTGTTAAGGTCTTATATATCTTAATACAGCATTGGGCAGATGAGAGTATTGTTATCTGTGAGAATCAACATGGATTTCTTAAGGGACACTCTTGCTTTAGTAATATGATTGCCTTTTATAATAAAGTGAAAAGAGCAGTTGATGAGTGAAAGGCATAAACTGCCATTTTTTTGGATTTTGCAAAGGCGTTTGATAGGATGCCACATGATAAGCTGATATTTAAGTTGCAGCACATGGGTTTAAATGTCGGGTTAGTCAAGAGGATTCAGGATTGGCTGACTGATAGGTATCAGAGAGTTGTGTATGGTGGGACAAGATCAAGGAAGCAGAAGGTCACAAGTGGGGTTCCCACAGGGATCAGTACTGGGACCTGTATTGTTCAACCTTTATATCAATGATATTGTCAATGGATTGCAAAGGGAAATTCAGTTGTTTGCAGATGATGTGAAGCTGGGAAGGATTATTAGTAATAGTGCAGATGTGGCACCTGCAAGAGGATTTAAATAAGCTAGATAGATGGACAAATGAATGGGGGTGTCGGTTTAATACAGCAAAATGTAAGGTCTGGAGGTTTGGGAAACATCGATGGAACACTGCATACTCTATGGGAGGAGTTATATTGGAGGAAGTAGGGGAGACAAGAGATCTGGGGTTGATGATTGATAGAAAACTGAAATTCAGGGAGCATATTGCAAAGGTGGTGTAGGTAACACAGAGGATTGCTGCAATAATGAGAAGGACACTGACCTGCAGAGATAAAGGGGTTATCATTCCGTTGTATAAGACCCTGATCAGACCACACTTGGACTATTGTTCTCAGATTTGGTTCCCAGGATTTGAAGAAGATAAATTAACTGGGGAAAGGGTACAAAGGCAGATAACAAAGATGGTTTCAGGACTGTACAATGATAGTTATGAGGATTGGCTGAGGGAATGTGGACTGCAGAGTTTGGTGGATAGAAGAAGGAGAGGTGATATGATTGAGACTTTTAAACTGTTGAGAGGTGGTTACAATGTTGACACTGGGGAGTTCTTTTGCTTGGTTGAACAGCAGGAAGGAGTGATGACAAGATTCCATCCCTGGAAGTTACATAAGGAAACTGTGAGCAACAGGGTGAGGAGGGGTTTCTTTGCATGTATGGTGGTTGAACCATGGAATGCATTGCCTAACTGAGTGGTGAGAGTGAGAACGGTCAATGAGTTTAAGGAGTGGTATGATAGACTTTGTGTTTCTTAGGGGGAGGGACGTCCCCTCGATGAGTCTTGATAGACTTTGTGTTTCTTAGGAAGGACCTCTCACGATGAGCCTTTTGACTCCATGGAGGTCTGAATAATAATAATAATAAAGATTCCTCTCGTCACAACAAAAATCAAACTTAGGCCTTTTCCAATCAAAGGGCACTCCACATTCCAAAGACCACTGACAACCTTTGTGAATCTTCTTTGGACATTTTCTAACATATCTCCATCACCATGAAAACCCACCGACCAGATCTGTGCACAATAATCCATATGAGGCCTGATCAAGGCTTTTATACAATGGCATCATAATCTCTTTATATCTGCATGTCAGGATCCTCTGCATCATTACCATTATCCGATGTGATGTCTTCACAACTTGTGTAATGTGGCCCACTTAATTTCAGGTCCTTGTGCACCACCACTCCCAGATCTCCCATCTTCTTTACCTCCTTTAAAGTTTCCCCCACCAAGTGTATACTTTGCATCCCATCATTGCTTACCAAATTTCAAAATCTCACACTTTCCAACATTGAACTAATAGTCCTATTTACCTGCCCATTCACGCATTCTATTCAGGTCCTTCTGCAAGGCCATAACATCTGCTTGACTCTGTATTTTGCTTCTTAATTTTAATTATTATTACATTAGTATTAATATGTAAAACAAAATATAAACCTGATATTTTACTTTATTAAAGAAAAAATTGAACTATAGTCTTGAATCATACTTTTGCTACTTATTGGAAGTTTTTATGGCACTGAATGAAATGTATTTCTAGCAATTTATAAAACAAATGAATCTTGTTTACTGATAGGTTTTGGTTTTTCTGGATATTCACAGAATGGATGGATCGATAATGGATATGGTGTTAGCCAAAGTAACTGGAAGCAAAATAATGTTCATTTTGGAAAATGTTTCAGTCAAGGTTTGCTTGTTTTTTTTATATGTTGTCATAAGTTGTATAGATAACAGCATTTAACATAGTGAGTTGCATGAAGGGGTGCTTAAGGGTCAAAGCTGTATAACCAGTGGTAAGCTATGGAAATTTTAACAAAGGACTCGCATCGTCGAGCAAAAAAAAAAAAAAAAAGCTGTATTTTGCACAAAAGCTTTTATTAATACAGCTTGTGTACTCCTTAATCAAAATGTATGAGGGGACAATCAACCTGTAAAGGTTGAACAAATTTTTAAACAAATATTTCATGATCGAAACATGAAATATTTGCACACAATCATCTGTATTAATTTATCTTACATAAGAAAAACATTTTTTAACTATCAAAATATAATAAGAATAAAATCTTTTATAATTGCACATATGTAATAGTCCGCATTTTTTATAAACAAAATAAATTTGTTTTGTTTGCTAGAAGTTTTTATGACAATCTATAAATAATAAATAAATATTATCTAAACACAATAATATTGAAATACGCTATACTTCTCTTTGATTTTTATACTTCAAGTGATAATCAATGGTACCAATCAAGGGGCATTATTTTATAGTCCTATTTATTTATATATATGTGATTACCAAAGTGAATTCTTATTTGTAAAATGGTAGTAACAGTAACTATAATATTTTATTTAATAAAATCACTTTGTTAGGTTACTGTATGAGTTTGTTGCTTAATATATTTCAAAAAATTATGTTAACAAAAAAAAAACATAAACAAGAAGAACAAGGGACTCACAAATTTGAGAAAAATTTAACAAAGGGCTTGGGCAAGCCCCCTTATAGCTCACCACTGTGTATAACTCAGAGGAGACTTCTGCATAACCTTTAAAGGAATGCAGAGAAATAACCAGGGCTTCTGACCTAATGTCCAATTTTCATCTTCTCGTGGTGCACCCCATTAGGTATCTACCTGGATACTGAACAAACGAGGATGGGCTGGCAATTTGGGATTTAGCCGACCAAATTGTATTCTTATTGGATTAAACCACAATATAAAATTATGGTGCAACATGACAGAATTTCATGCTGGCTGGGGTGTCGCCCAGTTAAACAAGGCCTCTGTTGTTTTCGCCAAGGAACCAGGGTGAACAGTAAAAAGTCAACTACCTGAACAAACCTTGAAACATACCCCAACTCAACATCACCAGAGTTCAAGATCGGTACTATCAACATAAGAAGCCTGAATGGCAAAGGTACCAGATCGACATGATAGGGGTGACTGAAACAAAAAAGACAAAAACTGGTGAGATCTTTCTGAGCAATAAATGCAAAACGTTATGTTCAGGCAATGACAATCAAGGAAAAGGAGTAGCTATAGTATTCAATACTAAATATAAGGCTAATCTTCTTGAATGGCAGGCAGTCTCAAGTAGAGTGATGTGGGCAAATATGAGAATGGGGAACTGGACAATGAGACTTATTTGTGCCTATGGTCCCACAGAAGGTTCTACTAAGGTAGAAGTGGAGGAATTTTTTGACGCTTTAGAAAAAGCAACTGACACAATGAAAAAGGAAAAGTTAGTCCTTGTTGGGGAGCTAAATAGCAGAGTAGGAAATGATTATCAGACATACAAATATATTTTGGGAAAATTTGGAGAAAAGAGCAAAGCTAATAATAATGGCAAATATCTGTTGGATTTCTGCTCAGGACATGGACTGGTTATTACTAAGACAATGGAAAAAAGAGGCAAGGAATAAGAAAGTTTCAGTGACTATGTTATTGTTGATAGTGATGTTTTCTCAGTACAGGACACTAGAGTGTACAGAGGATTTGAAATTGGAAGTGATCACTATTTAGTCTTGAGCAGGATAAAATTGAATTTCATATTGAAAAGAAGAAAATGGAAGAAAGTTTTATTTTACACAAATTATGGACTCTACAACTGTGTCATAAATAATTATTTTAATTTCTCAACTTTTTGATCTTCATATTAAGGTCATCACCTGGAGTATACACATTTATATATACAGAGACAAGCTAAATTACATTTCACACAGTATGATGAAGAGACAGTGATTTGATCAATGGTTATTCTACTGGCCTGATGTCTAGTAAAAATAAAATAAAATTAGAATAAATAAATGAAATATAATAAATTAACTACATCAAAGCTGTATTCTATTTAAGCCAACATCAGAGAAACATTCTTTCATATAGATAGTTTTGTTACAGTAAAAATGATGTCCTAATTTAACATGACAGTTGTCATGTTAGTTTTAGGATCCTTGATTACTCAGCTAACCAGGTCAGCACAATGGAGGAAAGACTGCTGTAGGAGGAATTAGGGATGATAAAGGTGACATGAAAACTGGAGAAAAAGATATCCTTGATGTATGGAGTAAGTACTTTGAAAATTTGCTAAATGAAACAATCAGTGACAGCAGAGTGGTAAAAAACACTCAACAGGCATGCAATCAGGAATACATATCTATACTTGAAGTAGAAAAAAAGAAGCCATCAAAAGCCTGAAATTTGGAAAGGCAGCTGGAGTAGATGATATTCAACCAAAAATGCTTAAGTATGGGGGGGAGTATAAAAGTCTTACAGTGGCTGCACTGCATAGTTCAGAAGGCCTAGACAGAGAGATGAATTCCAGATGATTCGAGTAGAGCTCTCGTAGTACCCACATATAAAAAGGGAAATAAAACTGAAATGTGAAAATTACAGGAGTATTTTCCTACTGACTGTTCCCGGTAAGATTTATGCAAAACTTGAGAAACGGTTCAGAAGGATTTTAGAAGGGAAGCTTGGTAAAGAACAAACTGCATTCAGGCCAAATAGAGGCTGTCAATATCAGATTTTCATTTTATGACAGATAGTTGAGAAATCATAGTAATATAACAAAGATCTCTATTTAAGTTTTGTAGAGCTGGAAAAGGCATATGACAAGGTGCCAAGAGAGAGAGAGAGAAAGAGAGGCTATTCAAAATGCTACAGTTATATGGTGTTAATGGAGCATTATATCAAGCAATACTTAGTCTTTATTTGAGTTGTAAGTCAGTAATTAGAATTGAAGGAAGTACAGGAAGATGGTTTAATGTTAAATCTGGTGTCAGACAAGGATGTACATTATCCCCTCTCTTATTCATTATCTATATGGATCACATTATGAAGGACAGTGGTGTTAAACATGATATCAGAATTGGAGATGTTAATCTCAGCCCTTTACTTTATGCAGATGATGATGTTGTACTTTTAAATAAATCCAATACAAGTCTGCAAGATTCTCAGCCTAAATTGAAGAACTGTTGTAATA
The DNA here is from genome assembly GCF_054136105.1 of Typopeltis vanoorti. Classification (NCBI taxonomy): domain Eukaryota; kingdom Metazoa; phylum Arthropoda; class Arachnida; order Uropygi; family Thelyphonidae; genus Typopeltis; species Typopeltis vanoorti. The sequence continues at coordinate 92,097,138 of NC_143563.1, read as the reverse complement.
AATTTGGTATGAAAATCGGATAACAAGACAATGAAAACAGGCACGAATTGAAAATATCAACTGCATCGTGAATGGAGAACCTGTAGAACAAGTAAAACATTTCAGCTACTTAAGCACAAATTTTTAGTGAAGATTTTAAATTAGATATGGAAATAGACAATAGAATCAACAAATCTGATATGGTAAGAAGTCAACTGAATAAATTTATATGGAATAAGAGAGAAATTAGTCAAAACACTAAATTAGTTGTATAAAAGGCAGTATTCAAACCAATTTTAACTTATGGATCTGATAGCTTAGAAATAAAACACTTGACCAAACACTAGAAATCACAGATATGATAGTCTTGAAAAAGACTCTGGGGGAATATGAAGAGATGGCAGCAGTATCATATTAAAAACAAGGATATTAGGAAAGAACTTGACCTTGTTAGCATCCAGGAATGTGTTAGCAGAGCAAATCTCAGGTGGTATGGTCACTTAAGCAGAATGGGAGAGGAAAGATTAGCAAAACAAGTGTTCTCTGCCAGGTTGGCAGGGAAACAACCCAGAGGAAGACCAAGATATAGCTGGATTGATACGATACAAAGTGCCTTAAATCCTTGTTCTTCAACTTGGCGGTCTCCCAAAAATTTCTCCCCAATCATGTAGCGGCTACATGATTCGGGACGCTGCAAGCGACTATGGTATAGTCGCGTGCAGCCCAAGTATAGGCAAAGCAAGCGGCCGTCGAATGCCATTATTGCATCAGCTCACCTGTCGATGACACTTCGCAAAAATTCTTATTTTATCGCGCTCCTCCATATTGTTTTCTAATATCGTGTTATGGTATTTCGGAAAACAAGTTATTTTTTTCATAAAATTTGAAACCCTACAAAATGGAGACAAAAAAAAAGTCAAACAGAAACCTTTTAACCTTCTTTAGCAGAGGTAAGGACAATATTCAGGTGAAAAGTAGTGATGGTACCAAAAGTATACCAAGTACTAGTGCTTCAAGTTTAGAAGAAACAAAGAAAAAGAAATATGTTTATACTTCAGAATGTGCAATACAAACCAAAAAAAAGAAAAGGAAACTTTGTTAGGCGTTTCATCAAGGACTATTTAAAGCTTGGTTTCATTGTAGCCCCTGGCAGTGAACTATCGCCACAGCTTTTGTGTGTAGTATGTTCCGAAATTCTGTCAAATGATGCTATGAAACCTTCCAAATTTGCTTATCATTTGCATTTGAAGCATGAAGATTTTATTGATAAGCCACTGGACTTTTTTTCAAAGATTACACGACCAGATGAAAAGTCAGAAAAATGAAATGAAAATGACGACGACTAGTGACAAGTCGCTGCATCAAGAGTCTTATTTAGTTGCTCTTCGAATTGCTAAAACGAAAAAACCGTTTACTATTGGTGAGGAGTTAGTAAAACCTTGCATCTTAGATGTCATACGAGAAATTTTGGGTCCTCAAGACTAAAAAACTGGAGGCTAAATCGCTTTCGGACACCACCATTCAGAGTTATTGATATGGCCACTGATATTAAAAAGCAAGTTGTAGAGGGGATAAAGAAATCAAGATATTTCGCAATTCAACTTGATGAATCAACTGACGTGAGTATCCATGCTATCCTACTTTGCTTTGTGAGGTATAGTGAAGATGAAGACTTAAGGGAAGAACTTCTTTGTTGCCTCGACTTACCTGGACGGACCACTAGTTCAGAGATATTTAATGCTCTTGATGGGTATTTTCAAGCGCAGAGGTAAGACTGGAACAAATGCATCGGAGTGTGTACAGATGGTGCTGCGAGCATGACTGGACATCGCTCAGGAGTAGTTGTGAATATAAAGGAAGTTGCGCACCCAGAAGTTTTGTCCACTCACTGTATGATCCACCGGGAGCACCTAGCTGCAAAGAAGCTTTCTACTGAACCAAACACTGTTATGAATGACGCGGTGAAGATCATTAATGAAAATTGTAAGCGAGCTATGAACTCCAGGCTGTTCATGACACTGTGTGAGAGTATGGACTCACACCACCACATCTCCTTCTCCATGCAGAAGTGAGGTGGTTATTGAGAGGAAGGGTTCTTGCATGCCTTTTCGAACTGAGGGAAGAAGTAAAGCAGTTTCTGCGAGAGTGAAAAATCTGACTTAGTAGAGCCTTGTTGAATGAGGAATGGATGGCTAAGCTTGCATATATGGCGGACATATTTAGCCTTCTTCAAGAACTTAATATTTCTCTTCAGGGGTCTTGTACAAATATTTTTACACTGAGAAATAAAATGGATGTGTTCAAAAAGAAGCTGGCTCTTTGGGACAGTCGCGTGGTAGAGGAAGATATAGAAATGTTTCCACTTTTGGAAGAATTTTTGGTTGCTGCAGATGTCAACAAGAAAGTCATAATCAACATAATAAGTCAACATTTAAGGGTGTTAGCTGAAAACTTTAATAATTATTTCCCTGAAAATGAGGATCCTCGTAAAGGTAACCTCTGGATTAATAATCCTTTCTTGGAAGATATAAAATCATGTGCACTTGATCCTCATGAAAAAGAAAAGCTGATCAAGTTGTCTTCTTATGTCACTCTGGTGTCCAGACATAAAATGCAATCATTGTCTCAATTTTGGATATCACTCGAAAAAGAATATCCATCTTTGAGTTATAAATATATAAAATTGTTGGTCGTTTTTTTGACTTCCTATTTGTGTGAAAAGACTTTTTCAGCCATGTCAGTAATAAAAACCAAACAGAGAAAACAAATGGAAATTATTGCAGCTCTTCATCTCTCAGAAACAACGCTCCAGCCACGTATATCAAATTTTCTAACCTCTAAGCAACAGATGTCGCACTAGCTAAAAATTGTAATTTTATAACATTGGATTTAATAAATAAAATACTATCTACTTTGGTTTATGTTTCTGTCTTAGCCGTCAGCCGGTCCGCAAAATATTTCTCCTATTTTCCCCGGTCTGCAGGTGTAAAAAGGTTGAAGAACACTGCCTTAGATGACAGAAATATAAGACCTGATAATATTGGAGTCTTGATATTTAACAGACTGATTTTGAAAAAAATTGTAGATAGGAAGTTAGTAATGGTGTAAATTTTTCATGTAGTACTATCATATCCTGTACACCCCTTGAGGGTATATATCAGGAATTTGATGATGATGATGATGTATCTTCAGGACTGGGGCAACTCGTGCCAAAGGTGGACTAAGTTCTCATCACTTTCCTTCATATCCCATAATGCATAGGTGAGTTATCTGGTCTCATACAAAGGTAGAGGGTTTTTTCACCTGGAAACTCAGGTTTTTTCATCCCTCAGAACAGGCAAACCAACACGTGAAAACACACAGATCTACAGTCAAAAATACATACTTAAAAAAAAAAAAAAAAAACTTGTTGGAGGGGCTCAACTGGTCCTAAGAGATGGATGAGGAAAATTGGGGGAATCCTACATGATGACAACAACAACAGTAGTTCAGTCGTTAAAGGGTATTATTGCTATGGGTTTGAATCCGATGTATGACACAGATGTTTGTAAAAGGATGCTCTGCACAATAATCGGTTTCTTATAAACTTAAGAAGCTTCTTGTATTTATAATGCTTGTATTTATAAATATATTTTCCTTTTTAAATTGTTTAATGGATTTAGACAGCACAATGTTTAATAAACACCATATCAGCACCAATATTTCACTTACAATCACCAAGGTATTTTTGAGGCATTGCAATTGCAATGTAATCATGTTGGAAAGCATTAAAAAAAACAGTAAGGATGCTATAAATTAAAGATGACAAGAAATTATATTCTTGGTTGAATCCTTTATCCAAGTGTAAGGAAACAATGTTTGTGAACAATGCAAACAATTCATTGTATAGAATTTATGAGGACAAAACACTTGTGTTGGAGTAATTACTTGACTTACAATTAAGCAAATAGAACAATGTTTTGACCTCTATACTGGAAATATAATCATCAGGAAAGCATACATCTGCACAGGACACAAACTACATGGCACTAAAGTAAGCTAAATAGAAATGTTTTGTTAATTGTTTATACTAGCCTGACATCTAATGAATAAATAAATAAATAAAAAAAAAATATATATATGACAAATAATTAAAAAAATAATTAATTAACATACATAAAATTAATTTTTTATATACATAATAAGTATAATAATATATAGATAACTAAAAAAATTATAGTAGAACTATAAGAGAAGAGGACATCTCGAATGTCCTCTTCTCTTACAGTTTTCTAGTGTTGGGGTGATGCTGTCACATTCTGGATGCTATTTTGGTTACTATTATTATTATTATTCAGGCCTCCATGGAGTCAAGAGACTCATCATGGGAGGTCCTTCCTAAGAAACACAAATCAAGACTCATCGAGGTGGGGTCCCTCCTGAGAAACATAAAGTCTATCATACCACTCCTTAAACTCATTGACCGTTCTTGCTCTCACCACTCCATCAGTCAACGCATTCCATGGTTCAACCACCCTCCATGAAAAGAAACCACTCCTCACCCTCTTGCAAACAGTTTCCTTTCGTAACTTCCAGGGATGGCCTCTTGTCATCACTCCTTCCCGCTGTTCAACCATGCAAAAGAACTCCTCAGTGTCAACCCTGTAACCACTTCTCAACAGTTTAAAAATCTCAATCATATCAACTCTCCTTCTTCTTCTATCCACCAAACTCTGCAGTCCACATTCCCTCATCCAATCCTCATAACTAACATGGTACAGTCCTGAAACCATCTTTGTTATCCGCCTTTGTACCCTTTCCACAGTTAATTTATCCCCTTCA